>NC_043746.1:21858113-21963113 GCF_902148845.1 Salarias fasciatus | reverse complement strand
ATACAATATTGCACACCCCAGCTGCTGAACAGGACAAGGGAGGAAAAAAAAAAGACAGTTGCTGGGGTCTGATTAGCTGAAAAAGTCAAATTTCTAAGACAAAGTGTTTTCGTAATATAGATATGAAACAACAGCCGAATATTTCATAATGTTATTTTTAAATGTTTAAATGATGTTCTGGGTTGCACAGTGATGCAGTGGTGAGAGTTCTTGCCGCACAGCAAGAAGGTCCTGGGTTCAAATGCCAGCCTTTCTGTGTGGAGTTGCTCTCTGAAGGATCAAGCAGGTTAGATAATGGATGGATGGATGTTTTCACATAACCAGGATGTGAACAAGACGGAAATCATTTTAGACTGACAGTCTGCATATATGATCAGGAGGTGAAGAAGGTGGAAAGATTCAAATCCCTTGGTGTCCACATCATAACTGACCAGACGACAAACATCTCCAGTCAGTTAAAGACTCAGACTGGACTAAACAAACTTGTCTCTTCACCCCCTGCTGATTCATTTCTATGATTCAGTCATCGAGAGCCTCCTGACCTCCTCCTGCATGTTGTGCTTCTCCAGCTGTACAGTGGAAACCAACCAGGAAGGACCTGCAGCAGGTGGAGAGGATGGTTGAGTATATCATCATCAGACCATCATGATCAGACCACTCCCTCCTCTCAGAGACTTTTACACTGCTCCCACAGTTCTTCTTATTTTATAAAAGCTAAAATTGATGAGCCAATGACAGAGAACAGAGGAAATTTGTCTGTTAAGCATCAATAGGATTGCCGACTCCCAGAGATTGAAATAAGGGACGCCTCTCGCCGGCAGCTGAAAAAAAATGGGTTTTTGGGGGGTCAAAAACTCATCTATAACAGCATTTTGCCACAGTTATACCTATTACATACAATAAAAACACATTAGGCTACTGCATTACACCTACAGTAGCAAGATTGTAATGACTCATGATCAGCTTGATCAGTTTGTATTTGAGGCCTACAGTGAGACAGTTATCATTCAAGTATCATCCATCATGGACAACAGCTCTCAGCTACTGCACCGGACGGTAGAGGAGCTCAGCAGCTCCTTCAGTGGCGACTGAGACCCTCAGTGCAGGAAGGAGCTACCACAGGTCTCTCATCCCCACCGCTGTCAGACTGCACAATTCTACTGTGTAGAACACATGCAATAATCTTGGACATTATAGTATCCTGCACCCCCCTCCTTAAGAAATTCAGCGACACTTTGTCATCCATTCACTCTGCTGTATCCATTCACTCTGCTAAAACATATTGTACATATTATATATCATCCTGTATAGTTATACATTGCATCGTATATTGCATATTGCATTGTATATATTATATATTTCCTGTTATATTTTTAAGATTCATGTTGTACATACAGTTAGATCTTCATTGTCTTGAGCTTCTACTATCAGTCCTACTATGATTTGCACTACTACTTGTTAATTATTGCACCATTCATTACTTTTGCACCCCGCTGTGGGTTCTATGAGCCTATACACCTGTAAATTTCTCCACTGTGAGATTAATAAAGTCTTCTATTCTATTCTATTCTATTCTATTCTATTCTATTCTATTCTATTCTATTCTATATTTATTGCTAAATGTGCAAAATAACATCAAACAGCTGCTGTCTCTTCTGGATTTTAACAAGTTCTTTTTTTATTTTCAACTAAAAAGTGCAAAATCAAAACTGAAAAACCTTCTGAACAAAAAAACCAACAAGGTGCCGTTTCTAAACTGAAAACACTACACACTAAAAAATGTTGGGTCATTTTGTTAACCCAATAGCTGGGTTATGAAATCAGTAACCCAATTTGGGCTATTATGATACATTTGGAGTTATTTATTGCAACTCTTGTGTTGGGTTCGAGTCCATCAGACCCAACACAGATTTTTAAACTCAGCACATGGGTTGTTTTGACCACTGTTGGGTTGTCAACGGGTCCTGTGTCACTTCCGTCTCCTCTCTCTGCAACACAGAAGAACAGAAATGTTCCTCTGGCTCTCTGATGCAGTACAGGGTTGTGCTTATTTACATTACATATCTAATTCACATGACTGTGCGGCATAATGTCATGTGAATTAGATATGTAATGTAAATAAACATGTCATCATGTAATCTCATCCACAGAAAAATATGCTTGAGCGAGCGCCCTCCATGTAGTTAGCATTAACCAAATAGCTAGCTAATATGTGTCTCTTGCTAGCTCCACTATGTATAATATTTGCATTGCCAGCTGTGGTTTAGTGGGGAGTGCAGTCGTCTTACAATCAAGAGGTTGTTGGTTCAACTCCTGTCTCTCCCTATCTGTGTTTCACAACACCCCAGCTATGGATAAAATAGCACCGCTGCCTTGTGGTTGTCATGGGAGTGACAAAGGCTGAGAGAGACCCCCCTACAGAAAAATCTGGATTGGAGCCCTGAAGGTAGTTGGTCCTCGCATTGTGGCACCTTCCAGCAACTCCTGTGGCCAAGCTGCTACCAACTGTAAGAGCCTGTCCCTTCCGTGGGACACTACCAGCGAGGCTGAGAAAGGGGATCTGTCGGTTGTATTATTTTAATTTATCTATGAATCACAATTTTTGGAAGACTAAACCAATGTGTTTAGTTGAATTAACACAGAATTGTAGTTAATTTGACCCAGAGTTTGGGCACATTCAACCAATATATATGGTAAAATTGACCCAGGGCTGAAATTAATTTGATGCAACAGTTGGGTTAAAAATGAGCACAATATTCAACCCAATCATATGGTAGAATCGACCCGGAGTAAAACTGATTTGACCCAATGATTGGATTAAATCTGTGAACCCATCTGTTGGGTTAAGAAGACCAACCCATTTTGCTGGGTAAAAATAACTACTGTTGGGCTGGTCCAATATTGATTAAGTGTTGGGTTAAAAAATAAACCAATTTGGGTTGTTTTTTACCATTCATTTTTTTAGGGTGTACAGTCTGCAGCAGCAGACACAAATCAATGAACTAAACATAATATATCAGATATGTAAACGGCACAAACTTACATGTCTATGGAAGCCATGCTGCACGGTGCTTTAATGTTTTGATTTACTTCTTCCCATGCGCTCTGTGACGAAACTGACTATTGGCCAATGAACTGCCGTAGCCTACTCGGAACGGTCTTTTTTGGACCAATGACATAAGAGTGATTCTGTGTTGTCAAGCCATGTTTTGTCAGCTCATTGGTCACAGAACGTCAGAGAGCCGGTGAACAATTTACTGTAAGTTTTCATAAAAAAGCACATGTTCCATTGCTCACGTTTTGACTCTCACAAAAATACGGAACAGAGTGCATTCCTTTTCAGCTCAATACCGAACACACACTTTTACGTCCAAATCCGTAACGATTCCGTTTTTCAAGGAACGGTTGGCAACTCTAAGCATCAAGGTGAGGACTTCTGGTATTTGTGAAGATTCTACAATCTGGTGAAATATCCTGAGCAACTCTTCTTCCTTCTGGACTCAGAAAACAGAGAGACACTTTTCAAAACCTCATCAAAGACTCTATAAACAGCTTCAACCCTCTGCCTCAGTTTGACTTCTAAGAAATGTATCAGATGAGTTTGATAACATCTTGTGGCTCATGTTGTACAGCAGCTCCTCCATGTGCTCTGATGAAGGGGTCGTCCATCATGTTTATATGATTTGTTCTCATCACATCCTTCAGTGTGATGAGAAGCCAATCAGATCACTGAGAAGTCTGACCCTCCCACTTTATGAGATTACAAAAGAAGTGGAGACGCTCTGATTGAAACACAGTCAGTGGAGGATTTCTCAGAAAATGTTTGTCATATTTGCTTTTCTGTTGATGATCGCAGTGGGCTGTGAGTATTTCTACAAAATTTTGATCCATCGTAATAGCAACGAGTCATGAAGGACCATTTATGTTTTTCTACTTGATGAATTTGCTTGTTTCTTTCAGGCTGCACAAATGATCAAAACCTTGAGATAAAGTCTGTTGCTGCTCAACAAAATGTGACTTTGACGTGTCCTCGTATGTTTGAGCACAAAGAATTCATATTTTGGTTTAGAATCATTTCTGGTCATAAGCCTGAATTCTTGGGAGGAACGTATGGCTTTGATTATGAAGGAGTTCATCAGTCTCCTCATTTTACAACCAAACAAGAACCTGGAACTTTTATTCTGTACATTAATCAAACTCAGATCAGTGACACTGGACTTTACTACTGCATCCGAACTGAAACCCTTCAAATGACCTTCAGGAGACGAGTGTTTCTCAAGATTGAAGGTAAGGTAAACATTTTTGCGCTTTATCTTGGACTCTCTTTTAATCGTTTATATTTAAATTCCCCCCCAAAATTTTATGGTACGCTTATGTTGTGTTTAGCATTTTTCTTCTGTTCACATTGCACTGTGTTTTTTCTGCTGTTGCACTGTAAACTTCCACGCTTTGGGATGAATGAAGGAAATTTAATGTAATCTAAAGTAATGTAATGTAATCTAATCTAAATTTTGTTTGCAAATTGAAAATCTTACAAAATGTAATTCTTGACTCCCTTATTTTCATTCACTTACAGCACAATGGGTTAAATATTCAGTCACTCATATCATCATTGATTTATCTGCTGGCTTATTTTCTTTTATTGACTCAACTTTTTTTGACAAATTTATTTCCTTGTTTTTCTTATGTCATCATTTACTACCTTATTTACTGTTCACTCACTGTACTCCTTTACTGTAGCGGTCCCTCAGTAAGACCCTTGACCCCCATCAGCTGCCCGGAGTGTCTTAATGTGGCTGCAAACTGTGGTCTGGAAATAGGACGGGTCAATGCAGAAAAGGAATTTCTACAAGGGAATTAATGAAGTGAGATTATTTAGTCATCGGTCATTTTTGGCTGTGGATCAGTTGGTAGAACGGATTGTCCCTCTATCAGGAGGTTGCAGAATCAATTCCCCTTCATTCCACATGTCAAAAAGTCCTTGAGCAAGGCATTAAAATCAACATTGCTTTCAGTGGACGGAGGACATGATAGCTGACTCCACCGGTGTGTGAATGAGTGAATCTGACTAACACTGTCTAACTTTGGGAGATAGTAACTGAATATAGTGCTCTATGAATCCACTCCACTTATTTAAGGTGGCTAGGAGTTTAGTTTAGCTTATTTATTTCGAGTACTTGACAAAATACACACAATTTAAAGGCAAGAAAGAAAAACTGAATCGATTCCTGAGCACTGGAAAGAGAGTGCGAAGAAGCGAACTTATTGAATCCCACCCCAAGTGCACCTCACTGATGGCTCAAACAACAAACCATATCATGTTTTCAACCTAAATGTACATGAAAAAACTAGAATACAGTGTAATGTTCACGGTGGTGTTGACACGGACATATCTGAAATGTCCGACTTTCTTAAATATTTTTATTTGGTTATTGATTTGCTTTTTATTTTCTCTATTAATCACTTATTAACTTACCTCCTCATTTAATTATTGCTTTACAAACATATTTTTACTAAATTCAAACTGATGTATCACATGTGTATTTCACAGGACCACAATCTGCCATCTCTAACATCATTCAAGCCCGTCCATCAGATGAGGTTCTCCCAGGAGAGTCTGTATGTTTCAACAATTTCTTTAGGAAGGTCACTGTCTCTGATGACGGCACTTATTACTGTGCTGTGGCTGCATGTGGAGAGGTCATGTTTGGAAATGGAGCGAAAGTGGAAGGTCAGTGTTGAATATTTTCTGGGGGAAATAGTTTCTAAAAAAAAATATATATATATCCAAAAAGCTTAATGAATGTTTTATTTTCTCAGATTCCAACACAAGAGCTTTGAATAATACAGAAATAGCTCTCTGCATTCTCTGTGTTGCTTTGGCTGCAAGTTTGACTGTTTCAATCTGTCTCATTTGGAAAATCAAGAAGAAGAACAGTGACAGCGGTAATTCAAGTTTCTGGTATAACAATATATTTTAACACCATGTGCAGCAGTCAGTTAATTAAAACCTACTTTTATTTGAATTAATTCTGTTGAAAACAGGTGCTGAACCAACCAGCAGTGATCAGCAGGTAAAGTCTCAAATTAAAACAGAAGTTGTTGAAATACTTAAGTTTTGTACATAATTCATTTATTTACCTATAAGTTCATGTTCATGTTCATACCAATCAATGTAACATCTTGAAGCCCTCTGAGGCAACTGTTGTTGTGATACTGGGCTATACAAAAATAAATTGATTGATTGATGTTTTTCCTCAGAGAGAGGAAGCTTCATTGACCTATTCTGCACCAACATTCAGCAAGAGAAAAGTTACCAAAGAAGAAAGAGGAAACACACCCTCACCTCAGAAAGAGACGATCTACAGTGATGTGCGTTTTCACCACTGAAGAACAATTTACCCTCTTCATCAGCTAAACGGTAGCAATGTTATTGTTTATTTGTTTAGATTTTTACTGATGACACCAGCTTGCATACAAATATTTACTGAAAGTGAAAATAACAAGTTACAGTGCCTCATATTCCTACAATCAAGCAGTATAATCTTTCTTGTGTGATTAGAAGATTTCTTTCTTTCATAAAGACTCATACTTCAATATACCGTATTGGCCCGAATATAAGACGATGTTTTTTTCCCAGAAATTGCATCCTAAAAAGTGGGGTCGTGTTATAATCGCAGACTTACGGTAGTTGGTCAATACGCATCCGCGCCGCTAGATGGAGCCAAAGTATCACTGACCACAGAGCGTGTGGAGAGATGAAATGAGATCTTTAGGTTAAGAAGTTAACCCCGGTTCTCTGAAACATGAGTGAGGTATCTCACTATGGGACACGTCCCCAGCGTTGTTCCCCAGAAGCAATATTACACTACGCCAGTCCTGACTGGCAGACTAACGTGACGTCGGCTCCGCAGGGAGGGGCCTCCCCCTGCTATAAGAGCCCCACGTCGACGTCATCTCCTCAGTCATTGTAAGCACACCTCTTCCTCGCTCCAGGCAAGGAGGGTGGTCTGGTGAGATACCTCACTCATGTTTCAGAGAACCGGGGTTAACTTCTTAACCTAAAGTTCTCTTTCAACATTCGTTTCGGTATCTCACTATGGGATATAGAGACTCCCGTATTGCCAGACAAGCTTACCTCGAAGACCAGGCGCATATGTCCAGCCGGTCAGGCAGACACAGTGGGTACAGAACCCATGCCTAACACAGCATGAGACACTGATGGCGCAGTAACATCCAGGTTATAGAATCTGGTGAAAGTGTGAGGCGACGCCCAACTGGCAGCCGCACAGATCTCTTCCACAGAAACCCCCCGGAAAAGCGCCCAAGACGCGGCCACACCACGCGTGGAATGTGCGCGCAGCCCCGCAGGAGGTTGCAACCCCCTGCTGTTATAAGCTACGCTAATAGCGTCCACGATCCAGTGAGATAAACGCTGCTTAGTGAGCGGATCTCCCAGATGTGATGCGGCCCATGACACAAACAGCTGCTCGGACTTCCTGAGTCCGGCTGTCCTGTCAACATACGCCCTCAGCGCACGCACAGGGCAGAGCGCGTTAAGCGTCTCGTGCTCCTGCGTCGTGAAAGGAGGGGGATAAAACGCCGCCAACTCGATAGGGCGATACGAAGTTGCCTGGTTAAAAACCTTAGGCACAAATGCGGGGTTAGGTTTCAATAAAACCTTATGTCCCCCCATGAAAAACTGCATGCAGGCCGGGTTCACCGATAACGCATGGATATCACTCACGTGTTTCGCAGACGCCAGCGCGAGTAATAAAGCCGTTTTCAGGGAGAGCATCCGCAGGTCCACCTGCTGAAGTGGCTCAAAAGGCGGGCGTGACACAGCTTCGAGCACCAAGGATAAATCCCAGGGCGCAGTCAAGCTCCTGGATACCAGGCGAAGCCGCCGCGCTCCCTTCATGAACTGACAGATAAGAGGATGCTGGCCAGCCGTCTTATCCCCAAAACCGAAGTGACAAGCCGATATAGCGGCTAAATACACTTTGACGGTGGAGAAAGCCAGACCGTTATCCAGCAGCTCCTGCAGAAACGTCAGGATAGCAGGGACGGGGCTCTGAAAAGCCACCAGACCTGCCCTTACGCACCATTTTTCAAAAGCCTGCCATTTTCCCTCATACGCACGATGTGTGGACGAGGCTCTGGCGCTCTGAATAGTTACGATGACGTTATGCGGGAGCCCACCTGTCAGCAGGTTAAACCTTTCACGGGCCAAGCCCACAGCGCCATGCGCTCCGGGTGAGGATGAAAGATTTCTCCGCGTGCCTGCGTCAAAAGGTCCCTGCGGAGGGGCAGGGGCCAAGGTTGACCGCACAACATCTGAAATATCTCCGACAGCCAGTGTTTCCCTGGCCAGCGCGGAGCTATCAGAATCAGAGCCAGCCCCCTCTGCCGCACCCTGGCGAGCGTAGGAGTGATCAGCTCTAACGGGGTAAACGCGTACAGCAAGACGCGCGGCCACTCGTGTGCCAAAGCGTCCAGACCCAGGGGAGCACTCTGGTCCAACAGGGAGAAATACAGGGGACACTGGGCGTTCTCCCCCGAGGCGAAGAGGTCCACCTCTGCCTGTCCATATTTCTGCCATATCTGGGTCACTATTACGCTGTGGAGTTTCCACTCCCTGCAGCGAGGATTCCCTCTGGAGAGCAGATCTGCCCCCCGGTTCAGGATGCCAGGGACGTGCGTTGCTCTCAGCGATAACAGGTGGGAGCTGCTCCACACGATCAGTCTGTGTGTCAGACTGTGAAGGTGATGCGAGCGCAGTCCCCCTTGTCTGTTGATATATGTCCACCACCGTGGTATTGTCCGTTCTGACCAGCACATGCTGCCCTCTCAGGAAAGGCAGAAAGTGTTTCAGTGCCAGCGAGACAGCCAGGAGCTCCAAGCAGTTTATGTGCATCCCGCGCACCTGCGCGCCCCATGTGCCATTCACTATCCTGCCCTCGTGCGTGGCTCCCCAGCCCGACAGAGAGGCATCTGTAGTGATCACTTTCCTCACCAGGACCGTCCCCATGGTAACGCCTGCAGTGAGAAAGCCTTTGCGTTTCCATGGGCGCAGCGCCAGAGCGCACGCGGAGGAAACAAGAACGTGACGGCGACCGTGGAGCACCGGGTTCAGCCTCAGTGACGTCACCCATCTCTGACACGGTCTCATGTACAAGTGGCCAAGTGGAAGAACTACCAGTGCTGATGCCATCAGTCCTAGTAGTCTGAGACACGTCCTGAACCTCAGAAGTGCGCCTCTGCGGAATTGTGCCAGACAAGCCTGAAAGGCTTTCACTCTCTCCGCCGACAGGTGAGCCATGAACGCAACTGAGTCCAGTGACAGGCCAATGAACGGGATTTTCTGAGTGGGTGTCAAAACACTCTTTTCCCGGTTTATTGTGAAACCCAAGCCAGTGAGATGTGACGTGAGCAGCCTCACGTGCTCCTGGGCCTGGTGTGACGACTGCGCCATGAGAAGCCAGTCGTCGATGTAAGTTGCCACACGCACGCCCCTGTGCCGCAGGGGGGCGATGGCCGCCTCGGTGCATTTGACAAACACCCGCGGGCTTAAGGAAAGCCCGAATGGGAGCACCTGGTATTCGTATGTTACGCCTTGAAAGGCGAACCTGAGATACTTTCTGTGAGGGGGGTAAATAGGGATGTGAAAGTAAGCGTCCTTCAGGTCTATGGATGCAAACCAGTCGCCTGGACGCACGAGGCGGATTAGGACTGCATGCGTCAGCATCCTGAACTTGTACTTTCTCATGTACTTGTTCAGAGAGCGCAGATCCAGAATCGGCCATAACCCCCCGTCCTTCTTCGGGACCAGAAAATATCTTGAATAGAAACCGTACTGGCTCTGATCCAGCGGCACTATTCGAATAGCTCCTTTGATCAGCAGAGAAGTGATTTCTTCCTGCAGAACACGAGCTTTTTCTCCCCGAGCCAGCGACTGCAATATCCCGTTGAACCGGGGAGGAGCAGACGCGAATTGGAGCCTGTAACCTCTGGTTACGGTCTTTATTACCCAATCTGCTGCTCCACATGCCCGCCACTGCTGGGCTCGGGCCGCTAGCGGGCCGAGCGGGGATTCTGTGTGAGCGCCATGCTGGACAGAGGCGGACAGCGGTACAGCAGCTCTGCTTTCCACAGCAGGTGTGCTGGCCTGCTTCCTCATAGATGGAGCAATGGCTCCCTCTAGAGGCCCCCTGTGCGACTGCACAGGTGTGTCCCGTGCCACACATATATGATTTTTCATTATTTTGAATGTTTTTGGCTGCGCCCTTGGCCTCAGGCCTGGATGCGCGCTCTGAAACATCTTTAATGAAGAGTTTATTGAAGAACATGAGCACTGGTGTGTGCTTGTGCACTGGTGTGTGCTTGTGGGACTCCGCTGTGGCTCCTCTGAGCTCTCTGCAGGTCCGAGTGTTCTTCTCTTCACTGGGCCGTGAACTGTGAGTGCCTCCATGGCCTCTGCACGCCTCTTCCGTGGGCTGGAACATACCTCGAACATGTGAACCAGAACATGACTCGGGAGGGACGACGTTGGCGTCTGGCGGAGCCCGTCTTCCCCCCTCGATGGCTGCGCTCTAGGTGGCGCGGCGCTTCTTTTTGGCCCCCAGAGTGGCAGGAGGGCCAGCTTGGTCCCCTGACGTCACACTGGTGGCAGAAGGCTTTTTCAGCCAAGCACCTTTCAGCTCAGGAGGCTTGTTGGACACACAGCCTGTCGGCTGAGACTGACGTTTTGGGGTCCGGTAGGCTGACCTGGCCACGGCCTGCGCAAAAGTCTGTCTGGGTGCAGTAGGAGGAGGGGGAGGCATCTTTCTGGGGAGACACAGTTGGAGTGCTTCTCCCTCCTTCTTCTTCTCCTCACATCGTCTCTGCATGGTGGCCACGGCTGGGCCAAACAGGCCCTTTGGGTCCACCTGCACGTCGAGGAGGTTCGCCTTCTCTTTTTGGGAGAGGCTGGACAGGTTCAGCCACCTGGCTCTCTCTTGGGCAACCATGAGAGCCATGGCTCGTCCCGAAGCCTGAACAGCGCTCCTGTGAAGACGGAGGCAGAGGTCGGTGACCACACACAGCTCGTCCCACAGGTCTGGCGCAGGTGAGGATGTCATCTCATCCTGCAATTCAGCCTGGTAGGCTAGAAGCAGGGAAGAAGCATTCAGTGCTCTCACCGTTGTCGCCACCATTTTGTAGCCCTTTTCAGTCAGGGAAGACTGAAAAGATTCGGCCTTGGAAGGCAGGGAGGGTCCTGCTGCCGTTATGGTGGACTTCAGGCTGGGGTGGAGGTGAGATGCCACGAGAGGTTCAACAGGGGGAAGGTGGGAAAAACCTTTCTCCTCCATGTTGTCCCAGTCTAACGCCGACCCTCCCTGGACGGGGTTTTTGGCGGTAAGTGGATTGCTCCACAACCGGGTCGCCTCCTCCAGGCACTCAGGGAAGACTGGCAGCAGTTGTCTGGCCGCGGCTTTGGCTTTCAGGAGCCTTTTTCCCTCATAACGAGACGTGGTGGTCTCGGCGGGGGTTTCAGGCCATGCGATGCCAAGCTTTGCAGCTGCTCTGCGGCAGACAGCGTGCAGATCCATGCAGGCGGCCGGGTTTGGGGACCCGCTGCGCGTGCTGTCTTCCACCATCGGCTTTGCAGCCGGAGAGGGGTTAAACGGCCCGTCGTCCTCCTCATCTCCGTCGGAGCCGAGGCTGACGGGCTCGTCCCCAAACTCGTAGTCCGCCGCCCCGAAGTCGCACTGCTCGGCCATTAGGCTGATAGCGTCGTCATCGGGGTCGGTGAGCGGGGCCACAGCATCGAGCTGTTCGCCCCAGCTCGTTCCCGCGGGAATGGTGTCCTCGCGGGAACTCAGCGACACCTGTGTCGGGGGGATGGTTACCCCTAACATAGGGTCCACCTCCGACAGGCTAGCCTGGCGAGCTAGCCTGCGTCGGCGAGTCTTCAGCGAAAGACGTGCACAATGCTCACAAGAAGCCGGGAGTGCGAGCGCTTCCTGGGCATGCTGCAGCCCGAGGCAAGCGCTGCAAGCAGCGTGGGTATCTGCGCCCGAAATCTTCTTTCCGCATGTGCAGGTCTTGGTCGGAGGTTTTGTCCCGTCCATGGTGAGGAAGCGGTAAAAAACTCCGACAAGTTAGCTCCGTAGCTAGCGAGTTTTGCAACAAGCTATAGCAGCCGCTGTTTGGGGACAGATCGTCTGCTAATCCCAGATTGCTAATGTGGAGAGCAGGTAGCGTTCGGCGACCGAGGTGTGAGCTCGCTCTGCGAACAGTAAAGCTAGCCTGTTTAGCCACAAAAAGCATCTGAGAGGTGCTTCTGGGAGCGAGAAGAGGTGAAAGACTGAGGAGATGACGTCGACGTGGGGCACTTATAGCAGGGGGAGGCCCCTCCCTGCGGAGCCGACGTCACGTCAGTCTGCCAGTCAGGACTGGCGTAGTGTAATATTGCTTCTGGGGAACAGCACTGGGGGCGTGTCCCATAGTGAGATACCGAAACGAATGTTGAAAGAGAACAAATGATCTGATGAAAAATGGCGGATCATCTGGAACAAAGGGGCTCGAACGCTGGACAACTGAGCAAACAACAGAGGAGAAGTTATGATACCAACTTTAAACTGATGGTGATCAACGCAGCAGAGTCATCAAACAACTGCCAAGCCGCCAGGAGATCTGGTGTAGCAGAGTGCTTTGTTCGAAAAAACGCCTACAGATGCTAACGCTATGAGAAAAGCTTTCCGTGATCCCAAGAGCGACGCTTCAGAGAGACTGATAGAAGGGTGAGTGAATACCATCCATCCATCCATCCATTTTCTACCGCTTATCCGGGGATGTGAGTGAATACGTTACTGAAAAACGGGAAGATGGAATGCCGACCACCAGAGCCATGATTCAGCTGAAGTCACTGGAAAGTTATTTACATCATTTATGCAGTTTTTACCCCTTAAGGCTTCTTGTTTGTTGCTTATTGTTTCTTATTTTGAGAAAGAGAATGCATTTTTTCATTTTATATCTCGTGAAATGTTATCTCTGTTGTGAGTTTTTGAGTTTATAATAATTGTATAATAAAAAGTTGTTTTAGGAGTGACCTTACTGTCTTCAGCATTTTTTTTTTTCACAAAATGATCTTTGAAAAATAAGGGTCGTGTTATAATCGGAGTCATCTTATATTCGGGCCAATACGGTATTATCCCGCATGTAATGAACTTTTGCTCTTTTAAAAAAGTTACCAAAATAAAAAAGGAAACACACTCTTGACTCATAAAGAAGCGTTCTGATGTGTGTTTTTATTTCTGGTTCACAGTTTACAACCACAATATACTGGATGGTGCCAAACCTTTTTTTTTGTTATTATTGTTATTAAGCTGCAAATATAGTTTCAAAGGTGTAAGTAGTAGTTTGTGCTACTTGTGCTTTTAAGAGTTTTTTTTTTTCTTTTTCCTCGTTCTCATATTGAAGAACAAATAATTTTGTCACAAGTCGAAGTGGAGCCCACCTGAAAATTTGATTGATTTTCAGTTTCAAATGTATTTTTTTGGAAACAAGTGATCAAATGGTGTGAAAACGGGAATTGTGGAATCTCTGGTAAATGCGGTGTTGGTAATTCTATTTCTGAAACACACATATTGCCACTGCTGTATGTCAGAAGTACGTGAACATAAACTCTACCTATACTTGTTTGTGGAGTTGCAGAGTTTGACAACATACCCAGCTGGTATTTTAACATGGATTCACTGTTGAATCAACGTCAGCCGTCAGTGTTAGATAATCATTTCACTTTTTTAGATAATCATTTCACTTTTTTATAGTTTTTGTCAAACTAATCAATGTTTGAATTTCAACGTCACTGTAAAGTCCTGCTTTTTACTGTAATCTATGCTTTGCAAAGTTGGGTCTGGGAGCTGGGTCTACACGAGCAAGCTATGAAATTCACTTTGATATATTTTAGTGTGGATGTCTGCCTGGCCCAGCCTGGCTGAATAACGCTGTGGGGGGCGTGAACAAGCCGAACCTGTCCTGCGCCCCGAGAGTCACACCGCGCTCCTGCTGAGCCTCAAAAAAACACATGCGCTTTTTGCGGTGAAACGTGGTCCAGTCGTCATTATTTGTCACATTGAACTAGAATTTTCAGAAAAATCACGAGGAGAAGGCTGGTATAATAAAACAGTGAAAAAGATGAAATGCAAGATGCAGGGGTGACTGCTCAGTCAAAGGCCAGGGTGGACAGATGGGTTTTCAAACATAATTTAAAAATGAGAGGCTATTTGCAGACTGCACAGAGAGCGGAAAAACGTTCCACTGTCTGGGAGCCACGACTACAAAGGATTCATTTCCTCTGGTTGTCATGACGGACTGAGGAATGTTCAGGATCAACTGGTCAGCTGACCTCAGGGCTCTGGTGGGTGATGCACCTCGACAAGGTCAGAAAGTTGTGAGCATTTTCAAACTTATCTGCCTCCTCCACAAGATTGAGATGCAAAAATTTGATTCTGTTTGTTCACTGCCACCAGGGATCAATGAAACAGCATCTCTTTCAAACAATACCAAATACTTTTTCTGTTCTTTTCTGACTCCGTTCCATGTCTTTGTTCAAAGTTCGAGAATTTTGCAACCATAAAACTTTACAGCCTGCTGTCGATGTTGTTTCATGTGGTAATATGGTTTGTCCTAGAAAATTTTTCCATTGTGTGCTTATGATCACTCGCTTCTGTGTGACGACAAACCAATCAGGTTGTTGTGAAGTCTGACCCTCCCCCTTCATGAGATTACTAAAGAAGAGGAGACTCTCATTGAAACACAGTCACTGGAGGATTTCTCAGAAAATGTTTTTCATATTTGGTTTTCTCTCGATGATCGCAGTGGGCTGTAAGTATTTCTATAAAATTCTGATTCATCGTAGAAGCAATTAATGATGAAGGAACATTTCTGTTTTTCTACTGAATGAATTTGCTTGTTTCTTTCAGGCGTCATAAATGATCAGAACTTTGAGATCAAGTCTGTTGATGTGGAACAAAATGTGACTTTTACGTGTCCTTTTGAGTTTGGGTACAGAAAGAATGCGTATTGGATCAGAATCATTTCTGGTCACCAGCCTGAATTCTTGGGAGGAACAACTGGCTTTGAATCAGATGGAGTTATTCAGGTTCCTCGTTTTACAACCAAACATGAACCTGGAACTTTCATTCTGAACATTAATCACACTGAGATGACTGACACTGGACTTTACTACTGCATCCATACCAACTGGGGTAACATGACATTCTTGAGAGGTTTTTTTCTCAAAGTTCAAGGTAAAGTGAATCTCTGCTTCTTTGTCTTTTGAAAAATTGTACGCAATGTATTTGTATTTAGAATGTCCTTTTTTGCCTATCAACTCACTTTGTCTTTGACTTACTTTTCAGTTATTGAATTATTAATTTACTTATTTACAGTGTTCTTATTTAGTTGCCTTTGAGATATTTTCTTGCTTGCTTTCTAACTTATGTGCATAATTGCTTCCCTCTGTATTTTCCAAAACTCCCTCTCTTCATGTTCACCTTGTTATGTCAGATATAGAATTGATGTTTCGGAGTTACACTGAATGAAGAGATTACCAAATCGAGTAAATATTTTGTGATATAAAAGAGCAGAACTGACTGCAGAGGTTCTATTCACTTCCCTTTAAGCAGATCTTATTTATCAGTCAACATCTCAAACAGCTTTATGTTGTCTTCATCACACTGATTTACTGAGATTGTTTATCAATATGAAAAAAAGGAATGGTTGTTAATGCCTACCTTTATCTAATTTGAAATGCATGATTAGGAACTCAAACATTAAAACTGAAGGCTATTAACACCTTTAAAATGTGTCAGAAGTTGGCTCAAAAGAGAGGGTTTATTGACAACCGACAATTTGTAGGAGGAAGTGACACGAACAGCCTTTGTGCAATGTCCTTGTTTCCTTTTTCACTCACCTATTTTTCACTCTGTGTTTTGTCGTGATGTTGTTTAAAATGTAAATGGTCTTGTAGATTTAGGGTGTTTTCACACCTACCCACTTTAGCTCGACCAAACAGAGTTTTTGGACTGAGCATGGCGCGATAAACTCACCCGCTCCGAGAGTGGCTGAAAGGGGTGGTCTCGAAGCGGCTTGGGTCGACCTGGGATGCGGCGTGGCGTGGCAGATGTGTGAAAACGCACCGACTTTAGCTTGACCCAAAGTCTAGATATTTCGCCTTTATGACCTACACAGACATCCGTAATCAGCTCAATCCCAGGAAAAATGCTCACACGTCAAAATGTCAGAAAGAAGAAATTGTCTGCCGCTCACTCCCTGGCAGACTCGCGTGATAACAACGCTTTTTTTCCACTGGTTGTTGCGCGATTGTAGCTGTAGCCCGCCCCTTTCCTTTTTTGATTGACAGGTAAGTAACAGGCTTGCACACGTGTTTGATTCTTTGTGGTTCCATAGCAACGACGCACAAGACAACTTTACCGGTATTTTTTTTCAGCATGAAAAATAATGTGTGGCATGAGTGCGTGGCAAAAGACCAAAATGCGTGACTGTCACTGTGGTGTTTACCATTAGAAAGGTACACCAACTTCTGCCTGGTTGTCATGGATACACCACACTTCCTTTGTTTAGAGTGGCTGCTCTGCGTTCATGAAACGCTTATTTGTGAAAAGGAACCGTATTAGTTGAAAATTGAAACATTGTATCTTTTTTACTGGCGCTGCTGCTTTTGGCTCGACCCAAATATATCTGAAAACAGCCTTACTTTGTGTCCTCCAGGACCCCAATCTTCCATCTCTGACGTCATTCAACCTCCTCCGTCTGCTGCGGTCCATCCAGGAGAGTCGGTGTCTCTGCAGTGTTCGGTCCTCTCTGACTCTGAGAAGAAAACATGTTCAGAAGATTACAGAGTTCACTGGTTCAGAGCAGGATCACATCAATCTCACCCCAGTTTCATTTATACTCATGGAGACAATGCAGAGTGTGGAAACTCTTCACAGAAATGTTTCTATAGCTTCTCCAAGAAGGTCAGTGTCTCTGATGCTGGTACTTATTACTGTGCTGTGGCTGCATGTGGAGAGGTCATGATTGGAAATGGAACAAAACTGGAAATTAAAGGTAAGATCAGAATATTTTATGGTAAAATAAATTTAAACTGAAAATAATCATGATCACTGAATGTTTTATTTTCTCAGATTGGAATCACGCAGAAATAGCGCTCAGTGTTGCTTTGGCTGCAAGTGTGACTGTTTCAGTCTGTCTCATTTGGATCATTAAGAAGAAGAAATTCAACAGTGGTAATGCAGGTGCCTCATGAATCAGGATTATGTACATCTTAACACCATGTGCCATTGCAAATTATTTAAAAAAAAATTGTGATTTTTTTTTCTTCTGTTGAAATCAGATGGTGAACCACACAGCAGTGATCAGCAGGTAAAATCTAAAAATGAGATAAAAGTTGTAAACATGCATCTCAGTTTCCTCTGTACTTAAATCCACAGTTTTTCTTTACCGACATTTTCTTATGTTTCTTCAGAGAGATGAAGCTTCATTGATCTATTCTGCACCAACCTTCAGCAGGAGAACAGTCACCAAAGCAGGAACAGGAAACACACCCTCAGATCAGAAAGAGATGATCTACACTGATGTGCGAGTTCACAACTGATTCTAAATTCACTGATGCAATCTGTTAATTCAGAATGATCCCTTTTTATTTCTTTCATTTTTTTGCTGATGACATCTGATTAGAAATGTCTACTTTCTGGGGGTGCAAGTAACTAATTACCTCCACTCACATTTCTGCACTCAAGTAGTATTTTGACTTTCTTGAGCTACTTTTTTAAGGGCTTATACCTAAATACATTATTTATCATGTCATTACTTTTACTGTTGCCAAAATAAGCAAAGCTGAAGAAGGAGGCACACTTGTCTCAGACGGAAACACTGACGTTTGTTTTTACCACAGAATAGAAATTTGTTCTCTAAATTTGCTGAACTGCTTTTCCTGGACACTTGATTACAAATTTAGTTTAAAGTGGGAACTGAAAAGTACTTCTTTATACTTGCGCTTCAAGGATTTTTATTTTCTCGTCTTCGCCTTTGCATCGTGGTTACACCATGTAATCTACTTCATTCAGTCTTGATGGAGTACAGCTGAAATGTAAATTGACATTTTGTTTCAAATGCTTTTATTTTTTATTTTTTTTAACCAAGAGTTCAAATGGTCTGAATGGGAGAATTGTGGAACCATTGCTAAATGCTGTACTTTCATTAATAATGCACACATTTACATTAATGCCACTGCTATGCTACATTTACATTCATATTTGTTCAGTCTCTGTTCCTGCATATGTGAAGTTCTGAGATAAAACATCATCCTGGATGGTCTCAAACACCAGTTCCAGTTCAGTTTGCTGGGTTAAGAAGGTCATGCAGGAACCCTCACCACAGTAAGAATCACTTTCTCTCAGACCACATAAAGCTGCTGGTGAGGAACAGCAGAAGCTCACCCTATGTCCTGATCTTGTGATCATTATACACAAACACACATGCCCAGAAATCAGCCTCTTCCTGATGACCACACTGTCTAGCTAATGACAGTGAAGCACAGAAACACACATCCTAATGAAGACAAGCTACTTGGAAGCAGTCAGGGCCTGAGGGAAGTGATATATTTTAAACAAATTCATAACTTGACACTTAATCGGATCTCTTTCTGCTTGATTCCATGGCTGCTGTTTGAATTTTACCTGTGATCCTAAAGTAAAGCAACTGAATTTCACCTGCTGAATTCTGTTCATCCTGTTCACTGCAACCATCTGAATCCAGGCTCAAGAATGTCATCTTTCAAGAGAAATATTTCTAACTTTCCATTTTAATTTCTTCACCATTTTTCCATTTCATTTTTTTTCTTTTTTAAATGAGAACTGTACTTTGACTGTATTTCAATCAGAAAAATTGAAATGAGGCTTCCAATGCAATTAAAAACATCACGAGTGTCCTGAGGACTGACGAGTACGTCGACTTTATTCTTTTGAAAACAAATTTTAAGAGTACTTCATTAAAAATGTGTTTAAATGCTTGTCTACAGTAGTCTTTGCACCACCACCAGTAATTAGTGACTGAGCCCCTTTTAGCAAGATCTCTATTATTTTTCGTCCGTTTGTTTCTATATTTAACCACATCGTATGTCATGTCTGAAATAAAGTAAGAAGAATTTCACTTTAAATTGAATAGCAAATACAATTCAGTGTGTTATCATCGAGCCTTTGGTATTTTTTCATTTTAATCTAAATTGAAATTGAATATATTCTTTAGTGTTTGTGGCAGGGTGCTCAATTTTTTTTTTTTTTTTTTTTTATGATAGATACTTCTCTTTTGTCCACCAATCAAATGTAATCAATTAAAACGGCTTTTTTTTGGAAATTCACATGCACCTCTTTTTTTTACTGATGTTTTTTAATGTTCAATTTGTTTTTGATGCTTTCTACTTTGAAATAACCTTTTTTTCATTTGACACTATATCCGGACTCAATATGTAAACTTGAGCACTTGTAGAAATTCAGGGCTTTTTTTCTTCGCTTAACTTTTTCTCTCACATGGATGCAGTCAGTGTTGCTCTCCAAAGTGTCAGCTGCACATAGAGAGAGCGAGGGACTGACACAGTCAAAGATGACATGAAGGTTCTTCAGGACAGATTCACCTAATTTTGGGAAAACACCACTGGAACAGCCAGAGACTCATTCAATCCCTGTCGATTGAAAGACACAGATATTCCTCCACACAGCCTTCAGACACCAGAAGAACTGCACTGACAAGAGTACTTCCAGGTTCAGGACAGAGCATTGATATCCCTGGATTGTAGGTTTAGTCCTTCTGCATTCAAACTAAAGATAGTAAATACAATGATTGGAGCTTTTGTGATGTCACCCATAGCGTTTCGAAATCCCATTCTGAAGATTTCAGCAAGTTCAGCAGGACATCTCCATATTGAACATGTTACCTGTACTCTGTACCCCTGTGGCCATATGGGGGCGCTTGGGATCCGTTTGTTTTTGTGCATGTCCTGTCTCACCTGTTTCTGTCTGCTCCTCATGTTCTTCCGCCTGGTCACCAGCCTCGTTATCAACCTAATATGTTTCAGGTTGTGGACAGAGGAGGTGCTGTGATAAGGCGATTGATGCAAAACTTTAACTCGTAAAATAAAATCAGCAGATGATTTATGCAAAAATCAGAGTCTGGTGAAGCCAGCACGGTTGTAGAAATGATAGAGACCAGACAATGGTCTGAAACCAGGCGCTTTATATGTTTATTTGCACTCTGAAAATCGACATTTTTGAATGGGTTCCAATGAGACCGGGGCCCTATTTGGAACCAACATCATCGCCCCCTTCTGGAATTTCCCTGGAATTACAGCTTTTTTGAAATTCTGCATTATCTTCATGTTTACGAGCAGAGGTTGGCGCTTGATTCAAACACATGCACATTGGCAGACAAGATGGCAGTGTGCTCAGACATAGCGGATCACAGCTCTCCCTTTCAGCACGTCTTCTTGCTCTTTTATTTGCACTGAATGGGACAGCACGTAGCTTCATTGTCCTTTAAGCTTAATGACAATAAAGATCGATCAGTTTCTTTCCCTTAAAGAAAATTAGGACACGAACTCAGAATGAATCAAGCAGAGTCAAAAGTACTTGCAAGGAGAGGAAAATCCGTTCGCCCAAGAGCTCACTTCATTTCACTCCGTCTGAGCAAAGTTTTCTCTCAGCTTTTATTCACAAACTCAGGGTGGGACTTAAAAGTGTTTGATGGGATAACATTGATTTCAACATCCTGCTTGAATAGAAACTATGCAACAGATGCATCAGTTGCAACAGGAAAAGGGTAACACACACTCAGTCAGCATAGATAAGATGCTCCCAGTCAGCATTTTGGAGAATGCAAGCAGGTCGCTCATCCTGCTGAGTGAAATTTCAGTTTCCTGTGCAGGTTCACTACACCCTTTAACAACGAAAACATTTAGCAATGATAATCAAACATAATATTTCCAACAGCAAGATGTTGAGGAATTTGTCACTGGAAAAGGCAACTGAATAGAAAATAGAATAGAATAGAATAGAAAGCCTTTATTGTCGTTATACACGTACAATGAAATTTAAAGCTTCACCGTAAAGTGCACACGCATAAATAATAAATAGTAAGCATCAAAAAATGTAAATAAAAAGCTACTACTTAGTTACCACTACAAATGTAAACTCGAGTTGAGTATTGTGACAGCTCTTGGAAAGAAGCTGTCTCTGAATATGTTTGTTTTAGCTGATATGGTCCTGTAGTGTCTGCCAGAGGCCAACAGGTCAAAGAGGTGGAAGCCAGGGTGTGTATAGTCCTTAATGATGCTTTTTGCTCTGCCTAGGCATCGGGAGTTGTAGATGGTGGACAAGAAAGGTAGAGGGCAGCCAATGATTTTTTTGTGCTGTGTTGGTCACCCTCTGCAGTCTCTTTCTGTCCACTTCTGTACAACTTGATTGCCACACTGACACAGCATAGGTCAGCAGGGTCTCAATGGCTGACCGGTAAAAGGTCACCAGGAGGTTCGTGTCTAGTCGCTCCTTCCTGAGTACTCTCAGAAAGTGTAGTCTCTGCTGTGCCTTTTTAACTAGTGTGGTGGTGTTGGCTGTCCAGAAGAGGTCAGCAAAAATGTGGACCCCAAGAAATTTGAAGGACTCCACACACTCCACCCTTTTACCGTTGATGTACTGGGGGGCAGGGGTAGCTTTGTTCCGTCGGAAATCCAGGATGAGTTCCTTAGTTTTGGAGATATTCAGCATCAAATTGTTGAAGACGCACCACTCACTGAGTCTAAGGACCTCATCTCTGTAGGCTGCCTCATAGGGGCGAGCCGGTGCCTAGCATGCGGGTGGATGAGAGGTGGGGACCCAGCTTCACATGCTGGGGTCGGTTGACCAGAAAGTCTTTAATCCAGGAGCAAGTCAGGGGTGGGAGCCCCAGGTTGGCCAACTTTTGGATTAGGCTGCCTGGTATTATTGTGTTAAAGGCTGAGCTGTAGTCAATGAAAAGCATCCTGACATAGCTCCCCTTTTTCTCAAGGTGGCTCAGTGTTGCGTGGAGTGGGATGGTTATTGCATCTTCAGTGGATCTGTTTGGCTGATATGCAAACTGATATGAGTCAAGGGTGGGGGGGAGACAGGCTTTAATGTTTCTCAGCACCAGTTTTTCAAAACACTTTGTGATATCTGGGGTAAGTGCAACAGGGACAAGGTCATTGAGGGTGGTTGTGGGTGACTTTTTGGGGACTGGGAGTATCCAAAGCCGCTCTTGGTAATGATCTGGCTGAGGGGGTTTAGGCCTATGCAGAACAGCAGGGGGGACAGGGCATCACCTTCGTATATGCCGCATTTGATGCTCACCTGTTCCACTGGCTTTGAGTTGGCCTCTAGACTTGTCTTCCACAGCCCCATTGAGTTCTGAATGAAGCTCCTTAGAGTCCTGTTGATGTTGTACAGTTTCAAGCACTCCAGTATCCACGTGTGTAGCATTGAGTCATAAGCTTTCTTGTAATCGATCCAGGCAGTGCACAGGTTGGTGCTGCGGGCCTTGCAGTCTTGGACGATTGCCCTGTCAACCAGTAGCTGGTGTTTGGCCCCCCTGGTGTTATTGCCAATCCCTTTTTGTGCTTTACTCATGTACTGATCCATGTGCCTACTTATCTTGGCCGCTATGATGCCTGACAGGAGTTTCCATGTGGTGCTGAGGCAGGTTATAGGCCGGTAGTTTGACGGTATTGTTCCCTTCTGGGTGTCCTTCATGATGAGGACTGTCCGACCTTGGGTTAGCCACTCTGGGTGGGTCCCTGATATTAGCAGCTGGTTCATTTGTGCTGCAAGGCGTTCATGGAGTGCAGTTAGCTTCTTTAGCCAGTTGGTGTGAATCTTGTCGGGCCCTGGAGCTGTCCAGCTCTTCATTTTGGCCACTCTTGCCTGTACATCTGCTGTTGTAATTACTACCGGGTCTTGTTCTGGGAGGTTGCTGTGCTCTGCCTGCAAGAATGCCAGCCATTGGGCATTGGTGTTGTGTGACACCGCTTTCTCCCAGATACTCTTCCAGTATTGCTCAGTCTCAGCCCTGCGTGGGTCTATAATATATATATATATATATATATATATATATATATATATATATATATATATATATATATATATAAACTGCTGTTAAATAAAAACTGTTTCTCTGCTTGTAAGATTTTCAGCTGTTGTGATGGCTCTTATGGGCCCAGGATGGCCAGCACGTCTGAGAACAAGAAATGAATAGGGCTCCACTTGGTTCAGTCCAACAAGGCTGATGATATGCAGCTGGCCTGCACTCACATGGGTGCGTCTCCATGCCTGTGCCCCAGCCAATCACCTCAAAGAAAGAACTGATGAGAAGTCAAAACAAACAAATGGATGTGAAAAGTAAATAAGGATCCAATCTTCAGTTAACACAAAACCATCTGTAAAAGAAATGCAATGTATGAACCTAAATGAACAACTAAATAAATGTGTGAAGACAAACTAAATGAAGACGTACAAAATATAATGTGGGTGGTAGAATACACCTAATTAGTGAGGACAGGCTTCCAGCTTCCTCACATTTCCTCCCCCTTTGGAAGGCGTGAGCTCCTGGTTGCGGGACAGGAAGTCCACGACGGTGTTCTGCTTCCCAGGCACATAGCAGATGCTGAACTTGTAAGGTTGAAGTGACAGAAACCACCTTGTTATGCGACTGTTGGTGTCTTTCATGGATTCCAGCCACTGCAACGTCCGATGGTCAGTTTCATGGATGAACTCCCTCCCCAGAAGATAACACTTCAAGGAGTCGATCACCCGCTTGATGGCTAAGCACTCAAACTCCACCGTAGAGTACCGAGTCTCTCGTGGGAACAGCTTCATACTCACAAAGGCAACTTGCTTCCTGTTCTCCCCTTCACCTTGCAGGAGGACACCACCGATTCCCCTGTGAGAGGCGTTGGTCTGAACAGTGAATGGCAGACGGAAGTCTGGACTCTGAAGAACCGGCTCATGACACAGGGCTTCCTTGAGATCCTGGAATGCCCTCTCCTGGTCCTCCCCCCAGATCCACTTCCCCTTGCTGGTACTGGTGAGATCAGAAAGAGGTGCAGCACGGGCTAAGAAGTCCTTGATGAACTGTCTGTACCAACCCACCAGGCCCAGAAAGGAACGGACCTGCTTCCTTGTGGTTGGCCTCCCAGCCGCTCTCACAGCCTCCACCTTGTCCTTCACAGGCTGGATCACTCCATTGCCCAGGATGTGGCCCAAGTACTTTAGTTCCATCCTGGCCAGGGAACACTTTCTTGGGTTCACCGTCAGGCCCGCTTGTTTGATCCGGTCAAGAACAGTTTTCAGATGGCCCAGATGTTCCTGCCACGAGTTACTGTAGATGATAACATCATCAAGGTATGCCGCAGAAAAAGACTCCATACCTGACAGAACCTTGTCCATCAGTCTCTGAAATGTAGCTGGAGCACCATGGAGTCCAAAAGGCATCCTGGTGAACTGCCACAGCCCATGAGGTGTCCGGAAGGCGGTGAGAGGCTTGGCAGCTTCAGTAAGAGGCACTTGCCAGTACCCCTTGCATAAGTCCAGGGTACTGATGAACTTGGACTGGCCCACCCACTCTATCAGGTCATCAAGCCTGGGCAAAGGAAAGGCATCAAATTTTGACTGTGACCTTCCTGAAGTCAATACCAAACCATCTGTAAAAGAAATGCAATGTATGAACCTAAATGAACACCTAAATAAATGTGTGAAGACAAACTAAATGAAGATGTCCAAAATATAATGTGGGTGACAGAATACACCTGATTAGTGAGGACAGGCTTCCAGCTTCCTCACACTGCTTCAAAAAAAGAAAATTAAACGGTAAATGTCGGTAAATGAACACTGGCTATTTAATATTTTATTTAATATTTTCAGCTGACTGTGGTCAAGGACAGGGTACTGGTCAGGTCACCTCTCCATCACCCTGCTAAGACAAACAAATGACCACAGACTGTCATTCACACCTTTGGGTTTTTTCAGGTCACCAATTAACACCATATGTATTTGGACTGTGTCCAATGAGTAGGCTGAAGGCCCTCCTTTCATTCTCAGGCTTTGGGCCTGGTGTTGGGTTGGAGTGATGGTGAGAGAAGACACTTATGCCTGTCTGGACTGATGAGAACTCACAAGCAAGGGTAGGCAAGATGGACCTTTCATGCCTTTTCTTCACAGATTTCAGGATAACAGCACCAGTTTCCAAAAAGGAGTAAGCTAAGAATAATCAAAAAAGCAGACAGAGAGTTAGAAACCAGGGAGTCAGAGACCATGGGGAGAAGACAGAGGGAGTGACTGCATGGGAAGACAAAACAGATCATCTGGCACAGGTGGACAACGGAGACAGACATATGAACATACACGGGTCAGGAGCTGACAGGGGATAGGTTATTAGAATAATAGAAAAGCCATATGAGACAGGCACGGTCAGCGGGAGAGGAAAAACATGAGGATCATGGAGGAAATGGAGGATCACAGGAGACTCTGACAGTGCCTGCTCGCCCAGCATGTCCACTTGTTGGTTAATTGGTTGCAAATACACTTAATGTGATCTTTTCATGTCCACTGAAATAGCTGCACTTTAGGCCCAAAGGCCACAAGATACTCACATAAACTTGTTCTTTGTTGTTTTGCATTCAAAAGATTTGATGCTGTGTTTAGCCAGCTCATCAGTAGGTTCGAGTAACAAACAGGAAGAAAGAAGTTCTTCATTCCTTTATGTCAATGTCAAGTTTATTTGCATAGCATATTTTAAAAAGTCTTTCACAGTAAGCAAAACAATAAGAAACAAATAAAATAAAATAGTAAAAAAGAATAAATCCAAGATGCAGGGGTGACTACTCAGCCAAAGGCCAGGGTGTACAAATAGTTTTTAAGTAGAGCTGGGCAACAATTAAATTTCTTAATCGCGATTAATCGTACCCCAATCCTGGAGTTAATCGCAATTAATCACGATTAAAATGGCTCATTCGAAGTCTGCCGAGGCCATTCAAAATGTGTGTTCGATAATAATTTTACAATTCATCAAATATGATTTATAATAGCTTAAAATACCAAGTCTTTACCAAGATTGCCCCCCCAACACACACACACACACACACACACACACACACACACACACACACACACACACACACACACCAATTGCACTGCAACAACAGGTGCAAAATGTGAACGAGTCAGTGTTGAAATCTGTGAGTGAAAAGGATTTGTGCACCCGTAAATGCACCTGAAATTACGATTTTGTTAATATATATTTTTGTGTTGTATTTGTGTGAAGAAAAAAAATCGGCACATACAACAAATTATGTTACAAGTACACAACTCAGAGTGTGGGACACCAAATGTGCTGATACACATACAAATTCATTGTTACAGGTGCTCAAACATTTTGCACCTGAAATACCTCCATAGATTTATTTTGCGACATTTAGCTGGCACAGATGACTTTCAGTACCCCACTTAATACTATATCACTTTGAATATTAAGTGCAAATCAACCCCAGGCTGCTCTTGTTGCTGAATTTCGTATCATTTCAGATTATAAACCATAGGTAAAACATGCCAGGCTGCTCTTTGAGGTTTTATGCATTGATTCCTGTGTGGCCAGTAGGGGAAGTTGCTGACTTTGCCAAATATTAATTGAAATAATTTTTTGCAATTTTGCAAATCTGTAAATCTGTTGTCTGCTTCCATGGCCTGTGGTTTACAGTCTAAGTACAACAAAAAGATCTGACATCTAGTTTTACAGTGTATTCGTAATGACAGAGTAGAACATGAAATGAGTTATAGTAGGTATGTGATTGATCAATATTGGCAGTAATAGAGGGCCCCAAATTCAAATTTTGCTTCGGGCTCCATGGAGGCTTGGGCCGGCCCTATACACACACACACACACACACACACACACACACACACACACACACACACACACACACACACACACCACTAAGAGCAGAGCAGTTGAAAAACTGTAAGTTTCTTATGAGCGCACACTTCCTCAAACTTCTATCTCAGCCACTCAGACAGCGAATACAGCCTAAATTCAGTCACGCTGAATTGTGCCTCATATTTACCTTTATTAAACCAGATTGTACGGAAATGCAGAGCTGCCACAGTGAAGAAAAAAAATTCCGAGCTGTATCTCCTTATAACGAGATAGTTTTCTCGTAATAACGAGATAGTTTTCTCGTTATTACGAGATAGTTTTCAAGTTATTACGACATAGTTGGTCACTTCTGCTCTCCAGCCTGCAGAGGAACCGCACTGCTGCTTTGAGAGGATGGAGAGCCACACCGACGCTCTTTATACGTTCTTAAGAAGCTGAAAGATTCCGGAGGAATGTGTTTCTAAGCCAAGAAATGACAAGGTAAGTAATACTTCATACAGTCAAGTCAACACAGTAACTTGTTGCTGACGAAATGAAAAGGCAGGCTGTTGTGCACTTAAGCTAGTGTGAAGCTAACTGCAGAGCCTCAGCTTCAAGAGGTAGATAGGATTTAATCACGCAATTTGCTCCTTTATCAAATCCCAACTTCAGCTCCAGACATTGACCTACATTTAACCGTGTTTTAATATGACGCAGCTGAAGCGTACAGGGCGATGCTAACAGCTAATGTTTAAACATGAATGGATGCTATGTCACGTCTTGAACATTTAGCCATTGACTAACACCTTAAACATCGGTAGATCACTGCAAAGTGGCTGAATGTCGCTACTCTGATTAGGTGAAAACGTGGAACCCATTCATTCATTCATTCATTCATTCATTCATCCATTCTCTATTGCGGGGTGCTAGAGCCGTCTAATTAGTGACAACGAGATCGTTGCCCTGCTATAATTCACAGATTTGAACTTCCGGCAACAATCAATCTTATAATCAACACACAAACTACGTCTCTTTATCATCAGTGTGATGTAAGTAATATGCCACAAGCTCATTTTCATGAAAAGTCTCTTTCAAGCAGCAGAAAGTGTCTGTCTGCAGCCAGCAGGGAATGCATATTGCAACACTCTCTAAAGAGGGCTACATAAATAAATAAGTAAATAAATGTGTCCTTCGTTCATGACAAATACTTAAATCAGTTCATAAAATACATATCAAAAACATAAATAGTCATTTCACTATTTAATTCATTATGTCATGGGTGGGTGTTGCACTGATTCAGGAATTTATTTTATGGATCTTTGCACTAGATTGGTTCCCCTGTAAATTAAGTCAAGACAGATAATAAACTGATGCAGACATAGTGACATTTTTTTTCAAACACTGGTACTATATATACAAATAAAAAGGAACAGCTCAAAAATACATTTCTTCACTGTGGCAGTTCAACATTTCAGGACTCATTCACTCCTTGGTTAAATGGGCATCTTTCATTTTTTTGAGTGAATCTTTCCTTTTTCGTTTTGAGAAAATAGTTTGCACACAAACAATGTATTTGTCTATCTCATTTTAGTTTTGTTCTAGATTATCAGTTCTGTTATTAAATATTCAAGATTCTATTGTTTTCGCAGATTGACATTTCTGTGATCGAAAGCTTGGATGATGACAGGCTGGCTACCTACATTCCCATTTATGGTAACAGGACTGCTACTCGAACATTTTGTTCTGCACACCAATGCAAAGGTGAGAGAGCTGCCCAGCGGCAGTCATTGCTACAGAAACTCAGACAAAAGATGGGCATTGATAAAGTCCCAGAGGATGCTGACCAAGAAGAAGACGTTGCGACGGTAAGACATGCAAAGTCATACATGAGGAGTAACAAGATGGCTGTGAGGAAGACAAGTTGAAATGGGATGGATACACGAGGGAAAGCAACAACGCAAGAAACATGGAGGTGGAACAAGGAAAGTTGATCTCCCAAAGGAATAAAAAAAAGCTGAAATTTTATGTAATGCCAATGATCTCTTCTTTCCAAACAGAATATCTAAAAAAGGAAAACTGGAGGACTTCAGTTTTGATGTTTTGGATGTCCAGGAGGTGGTGGTTTTAGATGAAGATGTCACCGTGGGAGAACTTTACTCATTGCTCAAAACAGGAGTGCTCAGATTTTACTTGTGTTCAAGGGAATTCAAAGATTGTGCAAACACAGAAAGTGTCAGTTCAGGAAACAAAGACACCAACCTCAATGAACCGGAAGATGAAAATGATGTGTCACTGTCACCAAACTGCTCTGAGGTTATGACAAGTCCTTATATTGGTGAACCATTGACATGGCAACTGGATGACAGTGTATCAATTTTGTCAAGTGACGAAGGACACACTGTGTCTGTTAATGTTCCTTCGACTTCAGCGATGCAGAACCTGGAAAGTCTCATCAGTCAGTCTCCACCAAATGAATCTGCACTATCAACATCCACCACCAGTGAGCTGCTTGCATCTGCCACTGTGCTCTCCACACCCAGTGTGAATGCTTTCGACAGTACAACAGACATGGCCTCCGACCTGACAGAGAGTGACATTGTTAATGTCTGCATTAAACTTCACAGAACAATTCTTTTGGATGACATGATAGCACAGTTCAAAGATCCTGTTTTGCTGAGCTGCCCGTGGAAATTTTCATTCATTGATGAAATAGGAGCAGATGCAGATGGAGTATCTCGAGACGCCTATTCTGCATTTTGGACTGAATTACTGGATTATGCAGCTGAAGGTCAAGAAATGAGAGTTCCATTACTTTCTCCAAAGTGGAAAGAGGAAGAATGTAAATCAATTGGCTGTATACTTGTGAAAGGTTTTCAGTAGGGATGAGCCGAATACTCGTTTTAAACGAGTAGTCGTTACGGACAATGCATTTTTTCCGAATCCGAGTTCAGCCCGAGCATTGTCCGTCATTATTCGTCCTCGTGCTGATGGGAGATCCTCATTGGTCCTTCATTCTGCTCCGTGCTCCACCGAGACGACAGGATCCTGGTGAGAGAAGCCAATCGGAGCTGATAAATTAAAAATGCGGTATTTTATTTCTTTGTAGCTGCATTGTGCCTGAGGAAAACCTTATAAGGTTGAAACGTCGGGTGATTGTGCACGCTCGGGGTTTTTTTTTTTTGGGGGGGGGGGGGGGTTTAAGTTTCGTTTTCCCTCGCGTTTTTTTTCCCCTTATTTCTCTTCTTTTTTATAATAATTTGGGCTTGTGCTCCACTGGGAGGCTGCGATCTGTGGGAGAGAGATGATAACTGGACCGAGGTCCACGTCCCGGTCATGTCCTGGCGCTGCAGCCGCGGACATGACCAGGAAGCTCAGCAGGGGGGATGAGAGGTTTCCCTGGACGCCGGGGAGATTCCGGTGGGGATCGTGGGGGGAGGCATTCATACAGTTAAAATATTCATGTTCTGACTCAATAAAAAATACTTGTTCTGTAAATAGTTCCTTTACCATTGTGACCAAAAATATTCAAATTTTATTTCTGAGGCTTTTGTGTGAATAAATAATAATTTATATAACTTTAAAAATATTCATGTTCTGACTAAAATAAAAAAAAACAAATCTGTACATTGTATCATTGAGACTGTTCTGTAAATAGTTTTCAAATGAAGAATCAATATAGCAACTTCTGAGCAATTAATATCAATTTCAGACTTAAAATAGTGTACCAATTTCTACCCCAGCCCGTTTCCAGTTAAACCACGCCCACTTCCGGTTTAGACCACGCCCCCTCCGAGTACAGATACGGATACAGATAATTTGGATGGGTAAACAGATACAGATACAGATACAGATAATAGTGTACTCGCTCATCCCTAGTTTTCAGGACTACGGTTATTTCCCAAGTCATCTGGCCCCAGCTTTCACAGTGGCACTCGTTTTTGGAGAGCATTCAGTGGGCCCTGAATTGCTTTTTGATTCTCTTCTTTTTTACATTGGGCAAGAAGAGAGGGATCTTGTGAACAAGGCATTGATGGAAGATCTTTTTGGTGAAGAACATGAGGAGCTGTTGGATTTACTGGATCGCCTTGGTGCAAAATCAATCCCCACAAAAGAAAACTTGAAATCTACACTTATAGCTGTAGCCCACAAGCTGATCATTCAGCAAATCAAAATACGCTTGATAAAATGTCAAAGGTTGTGAAAACAGGGTTCATGTATGTTTTTAAAAGCCCACAAAACTAATGTATGAAAACACAAAACCCACAACAAGAAAGGTTCTGAAGTTATTGGAGGCCACCCCTGTGACACAAGCAGAGAGTCAGAACTTACGTTACTTGCAGCAGTATATTAGAGGACTGGATCAGGGAATGCTCAGATAATTCCTGAGATTTACGACAGGCTCTGATGTGCTCTGTGTTGAGAACCTGGAAATTATCTTCACATCTTCAGATGGAGTGGCACGGTGACAAATAGCGCATACATATGGCCCTGTTCTGGAGCTACCTTGGACATATTGGTCCTTTCCAGAGTTGCATGTGGAACTGGATAACATGCTCAGCAACAACAGCTGTTATGTCATGGATATCGCTCAGAGAAATGTTCACATCAAATGTGACATTCCTGCTTAACTGTGACATGTCTTTTTGCAGTGATATGCACTTGTACAAAATATGTGAATGGGTTAGGTGTTTCAGTCAGTTGCACATTTCAGAGAAAAACCTTGGATATGACTCAGGGAAATTAATATGATAACAGGAATGTGGTTTTGGGCATATATGCCACTGAGAAATGTATGTTTGATTAAAAGAAGTTGTTGTGGGGGGAAAAAAATACTTAGCTGAATGCTGATGTCCAAAAAACATATTTCAAGGCAGGTCCATCTGCAGATGTAAACAGTTTTTTTGCTTTTGTGACCAATATTGTGAACTTGTAATAAGACACAGGTGGGTATAGATCAATCAAATCAATTGGGCTAGTATCAGAACGATTCTAGATTTTTAAGAGCCAGTGATTGGATATCAAATACCATACACACAACAATTTGATTGAGTGTAAACATATTATTTAAAACCACAACACCAATTAACATGAACACAGCAACACAGAATAAATAAAAAATATATTTTTTTTATTTTATTTATTTGACAGGGACATTGCATAATAAATGTATTGCGCAGACCAGATATAGCTCGAAGCTAATTTTCATCTGTAGTCCCTGGGCAGAGGCAAAGTGAGGCAGGTTTACACGGTGCACAAAAGTCCACAGTGAAAATACAATTGATATACAGCACAACAGCAAGAGACACCGACAGAATTAAGATCAACCCAACAGCAAGTCACAAACAGTTACAAAATGATTAAATATTTACAACAACTTCTTATTACATGTTCACAACTTCAAAAATGCCTAGTGATTACAGACTTGACTATCTTTTAACCAATTTTTCAAGTTAAGTTTCAACTGTTGTAGAGTGTTACACTCACCAACAGTTAAAGGCAGAGAATTCCACAGCCCAGCAGCTTTTACAGAGAAGCAGTTCTGACCGAATGTGGAGGATCTAAAGTTTAACAAACCAAAATAATAAAAGCCGGCAAAAGAAAATCCTGTTCCCAAGTAGTCTTTGTTTCGTTGGGGCCCTTTCAATATCAAGGTTCTTCAGTCTGTATTCCACTGTGTAAGTGCTCCAGTGTATCAGTGTGTCAGTGTTAGGATCAATCCTACCACTATCCGTGAAGGAGAAGATCAGTGATCAACATTAACCTGGCAAAAGCCATATTCACATGTGCAGCAACGAATTGCTTCACATGTCAATCTGGGATTTCGGGACTTGCTATAGAACTCTTTGCGTTCATTGGATGGAAGGACACAGTGTACCCCCCCAACCATGTGTAGCTTCAGCCAATCACTGCAAAGAAAAAACCTCTTGCTGATCGTTTTTCAAAGACGCAATAGAGGATTGATCCAAAACAGATTTAATCGCTGTCGGGATATCCATTGTTTTCGCTAGCCATGCTAATATTATTAGCAGTCTGTCACTTCCTGCTTCCGTCAAAGCTTGATGTCCCGCCCTAAACGACGCTCGATTGGTCTGACCGAAAAAAATCCGAGCGTGATTGGTCTGGCCGAAAAAAGTCTGATCCCGAACACATACGGCTGGAGCGGTACAAGATGGATTCTCGTGGTGTGTGAGAACAAATACCGCGAGAATTCAGCTTGCCGGCAAGGTTAGATCAACGTGCGCATTGTCTCTTTGGGTTTGTCCTGGCTTGCCAGCCAGTTCACACAGGGAAATCCAAAATCCTGGGCTGTGCAGCCTCACTACTCTTAGCAGGCAAAGCTCCAGCTTCTAGCGGAATGTGGTCCCGGTCCTGGTCAGAGCTTTACCCGCACGCCGAGTGATGAGCACCCATCACTCAAAGCAGGCAAACAATTCACACCAAAAAAAACCTGACCTATGAACAGGCCAGAAAAGATCAAATCAGAATTACTTTCATGCATTCTTTTACATGAAATCCCATCTATTCTAAACCCATGGTGAAGTGAACTCAAAATTAATCCATCTTCATAGAAAATAGACAGAAAACATTATATAAAGCCACAAAATTGGTAAAAAAAACCCCAAAAAAAACCCAATAAACACAAAATAATTGGTAACCTGAGGCTACAAAACTCAGTGCAGGCCTCATTGCTCCACAATTGCACAAAACATTTAGCTCTTCCACTACAAAAATAAATAAATGTGCATCAAATATCTTAACCATAAAAAACAAATATTTTACAATCAATTTTCATCAATACAATCACACAATCTTTTCATCTCACTCACCGCTGAGTCAGTTTCTGCTCTCCTGGCTCTAATCACATGGCCACATGTTCAGCTTGAACATTTGATCAAACACACAGTTCTAGTGGGAATTAACGCCAAATCTAGTAATTAGATATCACTATTATTATCAATGACCATCGGATGACAGTTTAAAACGGTTATTTTCAATCTTACCCTGAAGATGAAACTGGATTAAATTCTCCTCTGGTACCATTGAGGCGTTTCGGCCGCTTGCCGTCTCTGCCGAGAAGCAGGAAGTGACGGCCTACTATGTGACCGGCGGAGCTCGTGATTGGCTCACGGCTGCCGGGTGTAAATCCTAAATCCAATCTTTTTAAAAAAGAAATTAAATTTATTATTTAATCAGCGGATGTTTTTAAACAAAAATAATACTTTTTTAACTGATATTTATTTATTTTAAATAAATATTTAATTAAATCAGTTCTGCCTACCCAATCTGGGTTACACATTGGTTTTTGTTTTGTTTCTTTGTTCTGTTGACACATGATACAACTTCTCAGCTAGCTTCACATTATTTTGTAATTTTGTCTGTTTAGAGGGCATTCAGTTTTTCTTTTGGACTGTATTAAAGCTCGTGTCCGGAGTTTCCGTTCGCTTCCAACGTATGTATCATTTTTCAACAGAGCTTAAACGTGTTAGTCTGGTTTGATACTACAATATAATATTAGCATAATGCAATATAAAAATTTATTTATGAGCCCCGCCTTCGTCTCATAGACCCCCATGTTATCTGAAAAAGCGCCGGTCAGCTTCAGCCAATAGATTTCGAGCTTCGGCATTCTCGTGTTGTCAATCAACTTGTGCACACAGCCAGAGATCACGGCCGCTCGCCCAGGCAGAGGTGAGTTAGCTATGCAGCAGCCGCTGCGCTTACCTCGGATATATCCATGGTCTGCTGAACATCCACCGTAAACAGCTAAACATGTAGGATGCTGTAGCACTCGGAGGCTCTCATTTTCACCCGACAGATAATAGCGTGCACAATTAAAGGGGCGTGGCTTGGTCGCTCATGAAAGCAGAGGGAGGGCGGAACCTCGAGATGTTGGATTAAAAAAAAAAAACCTCTCTCTTTCAAAACTCCGGACACGTGCTTTAATGTTGGAATACAATTTTTATGCATTTTACTAAATGATTTTCCTGGTTCACAGCAAAGAGGGGTTTTCAGTTTTCAGGTTTGTAGTATTAAGCTTTTGAAGTGCAATTCTTAAATGTTTGTATTGCTTTTCAATGTATGTTTACATGTTTTCATGGTGCTGTTAAACAAGTTTTACTTATTTTCTCATAGATGAGATTACACAAATTTATTGTTTAAAACAACTCTTTCAATGCACCGTTCACTTTGGTTTTTAAACTATTAACAGTTCAGTTACAGTATCCCTGAAGTGATCATTAATTGTAAGAAAGAAGTGCTGTTTTGCCATGTTCATAAAGACCAGTTTTTGTATTCAAACGTTACTGGGGATTGTTCATGAAATAAATTTTTATTATATTGCAAATTGGTGCAATGTTTATTATCCAACCAAAAATTAGATTGTCAAATTGGAAGCATCACAGTTTTTCACTCAATTCCACACTCGATAAACTGTATATTTGAATGAAATACATGTTATTGCATGTTATTGCATGGTAGTCTGGGAGTATTGTGTAATCTTGGCAAGCATCGTCAGCTCTGTCAAAGGATGTGTGTGTGTCGGTGGCAGTAGTGCTGGGGGTTTATTGGGGGGGGGGGGGGTATTGAGGGACATAGTCTTTTTCATTTGATTTTACTGTTCTCTGTGTACACAAGGGGGCGCTGGACACCATAACCACCAGCTGATTATGCCAAGCACATTCTCAGTGTACACCCTTCGGTGATTGCGCCCTGGGCTTGCCCACAATGCCCAGAGCAAAAAAAAAAAAAAGCCCCACTGACACATTATTGTATCAGAAACAGATTTCCTTTATTGCTGGGTTTAACTTGGATTGCACTTCGATATATAATTCCTAAAACATCCCTGACAGTTCAATCAGACTAAGCCAGTCTTCATTTTTTACATCCACAGTAAGTCAAAGTTTGATTGTCTAGTTGCTTACACACAATGGAGAGTCTAAAAACAAGGCTAGTGTCACAACCTAGCTCAAAAGAGCGTGACAAAAGAGGGAGACCTGGCCTCTTCTGCAATGATTTTCAACATTTATTTAAGTAAATAAATTATGAGGATTAGTACATGTGAGTTAGTGTGTGCAGTGTCGAGTTTGTGTGTGTGTGTGTGTGTGTGTGTGTGTGTGTGTGCGTGTGTGTGTGTTCTCGTATTTCTATCCTTGTTGGGGCCAAATGTCCCCACATGGATAGCAAAACGTGGAACGACGTGCCTTGTGGGGACCTTTTTCCAGTCCTAAGTAGGAGAAACAGTGTTTTCTTGACCATGTTGTTGTTACTGAAAAAAGTAAAAGTGCAAAAACATTTCTTTAGGGTTAGGCTATGTTGTGGTGTGGGTTAGGGTTAGGGTAAGGGTCAGGGTTAGGGGCTAGACATGAATGGGAGTCAATGGAAGGTCCCCACAAGGATAGAAATACGAGACCGTGCGTGTGTGTGTGTGTGTGTGTGTGTGTGTGTGTGTGTGTGTGTGTGTGTGTGTGTGTGTGTGTGTGTGTGTAAATGTACATGAGTCCTTCAACAAGTTACACAAAGATGAAGCCAGTCTGCAGGTCAGGGAAGAGTGTGCAGCTGTGTGGTCAGAACAGAACGTCCTCATGTTAAGCTCTACCATCACCTGCCTGCAACAAGAAAATTGAACCAGTAAAAAGAAGAAGGCAAAATAAATCAAAGGCCAACCTGTTGGCCATCACGAGTGAGACAAAAATACCTGCAAACACCCACATCTGCAATAATGTTTAATTGCTGTTCTGAGATCCATGTAAGTATGGGGAAAACTTGTACAGGTAAGTTCCCAAAATAACCCAGCTCCTTGTTCTGACAAGCCAGTTTTGCATCTCTCACAGGTCTCTACGAATGCAAGCTCTCAAGAATAGATACAGTTCGATTGCTACATCCAGTGTTGATGGTTCATGTAGGAAGTTGTCTGCCATCAGAAGGCAGGATAATGTGTACACTGTTTCATCACACGTGTACGGTCCTCTGTGAAGACATTCTGCCTTGCAAATTTCCACTGCTTGCTCAGAAACATGTCTCATTTGAACTTGTCCACAAAAAAAGCTGCGGAAGCAGATACATCATGTGTGGGCGGCCACTCAGAGCAACTGCATTTCTGCTCTGGCGAATGATGTGGGTGTTCTACAGGTGAGCAACATCCTGGAGTTCTTTCTGAAAGACATACAGAGAACATGTTCAAAGTCCTCTCTGTTGTAATATAAAAATTAATCAGATGTAGATTCAGACCACCAAAATCCTCAAATTCATTTTCCATTTGATCCTTAAAAAAACAATGTGCAATTTTGACGAAGCATGCGCAGAACGACCAGAGTGAAGTCGTGCCTAATTAGCATATAATTCCGCTTCCAAAGGAGAATAAACTCAACGGTCTATTCAGATTTAAGCTTAACTCTGAATAAAGTTTTCAGTTATTTACATGGTCATTTTAGAGCAGAATCCGGCCTACTTCGGATTTATCAAGGAATGAAAAGTCCCATGTAAACACACGGATTATGGACAAAACACCCACTGAAAAAAATCAAAACAACTGGCTAACTGAAGGTTAATTGACAGGAAAAATAGTTGTATCTCAACCCTAAGAATTATTAGCGTTTTAACAAAAGCACATAAACACACCGCAATAATCTTGAGACAGGTGAAAAGAACCAGCTGCTTGTCCAGGAAGTCACCAGTGAAATGATCATAGTCCCTTCAGTTTCTGAACGCGATTGATCCAGTACTGTGCATGGTGTTTTCTGAAGAAAGCCCACCAGCCCTCTATACGTTGGTTGCGGGTGCTGGGTCCAAAAATGAAGCAATTTCTTGCGTAACTGTCATTGTGATCAAATCGCAAAAAACTTTGCATGTCTTTCATTGTGCCATTCTCTGTTCCCATGTCGGTACGGATTCTGGCTGCCGTCAACTGTTCAACTTCAGAAATAAAATATCCAGCAATAATCTTTGGGTTGCTGTTGGTGGAGTATTCATGAAGCCAAAAGATCATCCTGGAAAAGACATCTATCGCACCGTTGATGCAAATTCCATATGGCTTGAGTTTGCCATAAGAGTCCACATGTCAAATAAAATTTGGACCTGGATTATGACATAGCCGACATCTGAGCCGATTTTGCCGTCTCAACTCCACACCTCTGGGAACCACAATTCGCATCAAATGTCTTACTGTGTTTTGGGTAACAACCAGTCCCTCCTGTATGCACCTAAGGTGCTGCAGTTTGTATCAATGTAGTTTCCCGTATGTTTGCAGCTGTTCCACAAGAAAAGTGCAACATAAAGAATGTCACTTTGATTTTTCCGTCTGTAAAGACTCAGTGTTGATATAATCCGTCGTAGGGTACGAATGCTGATAATCCCATCAACAGTACTCAGCAAGAGCAATATTTCACTTTAGTGTAGTCCTAAAGAAAAATACGACTTGATTTTGTCACACAAATGTTCCCTGTCCACATCCAAAGTGGCAGTCAGTCAGTGATTTTCTGAAATCCTCCAAAGTCTTTGAACTGCAGTCCTGTCACCGTAGATGGGAAGGAGTCTTCATCCACAACTTGAGCCAGAGATGTTAGTCTACAAACATAATGACGTGATCAATATTAAAATAATTTCATTTCTTTCACACAATACTCAAATGTATTAAATCACAAGTTTTTTACTCCTGGGGAGCCAATGTCCTGCATGCTTCAGAAATTCACAGTCAAACACACCCGATTAGAATGATTGGGTAGCTGGCTAAGGTCTACAGAGGCCTGATAAATTATGTTAATTCAGCAGTATGTAAATCACAACAATGCAATTCCCCACTGACTTTGGTGGGTGAGTTTGATTGGTAAAATAAATTCCTGAATCACTGCAACACCCACCCATGACATAATGAATTAAATAGTGAAATGACCATTTATGTTTTTGATATGTATTCTAATGAATTGATGACACATTTAAGTATTTGTCATGAACCAAGGACACATTTATTTACTTATTTATTTATGTAGCCCTCTTTAGAGAGTGTTGCAATATGCATTCCCTGCTGGCTGCAGACAGACACTTTCTGCTGCTTGAAAGAGACTTTTCATGAAAATGAGCTTGTGGCATATTACTTACATCACACTGATGATAAAGAGACGTAGTTTGTGGGTTGATTGTAAGATTGATTGTTGCTGGAAGTTCAAATCTGTGAATTATAGCAGGGCAACAATCTCGTTGTCACTAATTAGACGGCTCCAGCACCCCGCAATAGAGAATGAATGAATGAATGAATGAATGAATGAATATTGATGTGGAATAATGCTTTGTTTTCAAAGTTCTCAGGAACACAGTGTGAAGGCCGCTCTGTTTTGTCTGAAGTCACTTGGAAACAGTGTCTGCTAGTCTCATGAGATCTAGCTATATGAGATGGCATGGCCGGAAGTCATTCCAGAGTTGGGTTGGATTCTCCCTGGAGCAACAGCCTTGCTCTCAATCAGCTGATTTATGTGTGCTTCCTCTGCAATCCTCAATAAATCCTCCTTGTGCAGTGTCAACACCTTGACTCGTCATCTTTGGCTCTGATTCACCAAAAATTCCACAACAAATGCGTTCCACGTTTTCACCTATTCAGAGTAGCGACATTCAGCCACTTTGCAGTGATCTAGCGATGTTTAAGGTGTAAGTTGATGGCTAAATGTTCAAGACGTGACACAGCATCCATTCATTTTTAAACATTAGCTGTTAGCATCGCCCTGTACGCTTCAGCTGCGTCATATTAAAACACGGTTAAATGTAGGTCAATGTCTGGAGCTGAAGTTGAGATTTGATACAGGAGCAAATTGGTGATTAAATCCTATCTACCTCTTGAAGCTGAGGCTCTGCAGTTAGCTTCGCACTAGCTTAAGTGCACAACAGCCTGCCTTTTCATTTCGTCAGCAACAAGTTACTGTGTTGACTTGACTGTATGAAGTATTACTTACCTTCTTAGCTTAGAAATACATTTCTCCAGAATCTTTCGGCTTCTTAAGAAGGTATAAAGAGCCTCGGTGTGGCTCTCCGTCCTCTCAAAGCAGCAGTGCAGTTCCTCTGCAGGCTGGAGAGCAGGAAGTGACCAATAATGAGAAAACTATCTTGTTGTTTTGAGAAAACGATCTCGTTATAACGAGATACAGCTCGGAAATTTTTTTCTTCACTGTGGCAGCTCTGCGTTTCCGTAAGATTGTGTGTTGAAGTAAAATGTACTGCATTTTGCGTGTTTTCAGCGCCTGAAAAAGGCCCAGCGGGCAGAAACGTTGAGTCGGCAAAACATGCGATTTAAGTTTCACTTTAATTTTTTTCATATTTGCGCTCATTATTTCAGTTTGTGCCTCATACCAGCCTTTACCTCAGGATTTTTCTGATAATTTGGCCGAGTTCAATATGGCAAATAATGAGGATTGGACCGTGTTTCACCGCTAAAAGCCGTGTGTGCTTTTTTTGACACTCAGCTGGAGCGCGGTGTGACCTCGGGGTGCAGGACAGGTTCGGCTTGTTCACCCCCCCACAGCGTTATTCAGCCTGACTGGGCCAGGCATACATCCACACTAAAGGCTGGTCCATGCTTCAAATGTACGCGTTTCCGCGTCCGCTTTGGAAGGTCCGCGCACCACCGATGCGGACGCGCTTTCTCCCATACTACATTTTGAGCTCAGCTGTGCGCGTCTCATGCAGGCGCAGTGATCCACGCAGCCTCGAGAAGCTTTTCCGGCACTACAGACTGTTTATCTGCTCCTTTATTATGGATTATTTAGAGAAAATTAAGCACATACATTGTCAGTACATTATCATTAAGTATTAAAGTTTATTTAGCCTTTTTTTCCTATTTCTGAATCGCAGGGGCGGCGCCGGAGCGATTAGTTACTTTCACTTCTGTCTGCAGACCTTCTCCTCCCTCCAGACAGAATCTGCTCTCTGTTTCCATGAGTTTTTCACACTTTCCGTGTCTTTAAGTGGAGCCATCAGGCTGGAGCTCAGTCTACTTTCACTTTTACCGTCATGTTTTGTGTGCTATGGCGCTCTGGCACATGCGTACACTTCCGCGACCTGCGCGCAATGCGCAACGCGGTCTCAAAATCTGGCTGCTGCGTGGACGTCCACGGATCGGTCCGCGCAGACCATAGCAGACAGGAATTCATGACGATTTTTACGTCGCACGGACCAACGCGCACCGGCTCCCAGATCCAACTTTGAAAAGCACAGATTAATGGCAACATTTTTTTTCTCGCGCGATAAGAGTCCAGCGATAACACAGCACGTTGTCGCTGTCAATGGCACAGCTATAGTTTTAAGACATAATTTAAAAACAGACAGGCTATTTGCAGACTGCACAGAGAGTGGCAAAACGTTCCACAGTCTGGGAGCCACAACTACAAAGGATCGCTCTCCTCTGGTTCTCATGAGGGATGGAGGAACGTTCAGGATGACCTGGTCAGCTGACCTCAGGGCTCCGGAGGGCTGATGCACCTTAACAAGGTCAGAAAAGTGTGAGCATTTTCAAACTCATCCACCTCCTCCACAAGGTTAAGATGCAAAAATCACTGTTCCATGTAAACATTTGATTCTGTTCGTTCACTGCCACCAGGGATCCATCAAACAGCATCTCTTTCAAATAATACCAAATGCTTTATCTGTTCTGTTCGACTCTGTTCCATCTCTTTGTTCAAAGTTCATGAATTTTGCAACCATAAATCTTTACAGTCGGCTGTCAATGTTGTTTCATGTGGTAATATGGTTTGTCCTAGAAAATTTTTCCATTGTGTGCTTACGATCACTTGACAAACCAATCAGGTCGTTGCGAAGTGTGACCCTCCCCCTTCATGAGATTACTAAAGAAGAGGAGACTCTCATTGAAACACAGTCAGTGGAGGATTTCTCTGAAAATGTTTGTCATATTTTCTTTTCTCTTGATGATCGCAGTGGACTGTAAGTATTTCTATAAAATTCTGATTCATCGTACAAGCAATTAATGATGAAGAAACATTTCTGTTTTTCTACTGAGTAAATTTGCTTGTTTCTTTCAGGTGTCATAAATGATCAGAACTTTGAGATCAAGTCTGTTGATGTGGAACAAAATGTGACTTTTACGTGTCCTTGTGAGTTTGGGTACAGAAAGAATACGTATTGGATCAGAATCATTTCTGGTCACCAGCCTGAATTCTTGGGAGCAACAACTGGCTTTGAATCAACTGGAGTTAATCACATTCCTCGTTTTACAACCAGACAAGTACCTGGAACTTTCATTCTGAACATTAATCACACTGAGATGACTGACACTGGACTTTACTACTGCATCGATACCAACTGGGATAACATAACATTCTTGAGGGGTTTTTTTCTCAAAGTTCAAGGTAAAGTGAATCTCTGCTTCTTTGTCTCTTGAAAAATTTTACACAATTTATTTGTATTTGCTTATTCATAGAATTTCAGTTTTTGCTTATCAACTTATATTGTCTTTGACTTACTTTTCAGTTATTGAATTATTAATTTATTTATTTACAGTGTTCTTATTTAGTTGCCTTTTAGATATTTTCTTGCTTGCTTTCTAACTTATTTGCATAATTGTTTTCCTCTGTATTTTCCAAAACTCCCTCTCTTCATGTTCACATCAAGTTAACTTGTTATGTGAGACACAGAATTGATGTTTTGGAGTTACACTGAATGAAGAGATTCCCAAATTGAATAAATATTTTGTGATGTAAAAGAGTAGAACTGATTGCAGAGGTTCTATTCACTTCCCTATAGGCAGATCTTATTGACCTGTCAACATCTCAAACAGCTTTATATTGTCTTTATCACACTGATTTGCTATAATTGTTTAACAATATGAAAAAATAGGAATGGTTGTTAATGCCTACCTTTATCTAATTTGAAATGCATGATTAGGAATTAAAATAAACATTAAAATTTAGGGCTATTAACACTTTTCAAATGTGTCAGAAGTTGGTTGACAAGGGAGGGTTTATTGACAACCAAGAACTTGCAGGAGGAAGTGACACAAACAGCCTTTGTGCAAAATCCTTGTTTCCTTTTGTACTCACCTATTTTTCACTCCGTGTTTAGTCGTGATGTTATTTAAAATGTCAATGGTCTTGTAGATTTACTTTGTGTCCTCCAGGACCCAAATCGTCCATCTCTGACGTCGTTCAACCTCCTTCGTCTGCTGCGGTCCATCCAGGAGAGTCGGTGTCTCTGCAGTGTTCGGTCCTCTCTGACTCTGAGAAGAAAACATGTTCAGAAGATTACAGAGTTCACTGGTTCAGAGCAGGATTAGATCAGTCTCACCCCAGTTTGATTTATACTCATGGAGACAATGCAGAGTGTGGAAACTCTTCACAGAAATGTTTCTATAACTTCTCTAAGAAGGTCAGTGTCTCTGATGCTGGTACTTATTACTGTGCTGTGGCTGCATGTGGAGAGGTCATGATTGGAAATGGAGCAAAACTGGACATTAAAGGTAAGATCAGAATATTATATGGTAAAATAATTTAAATCTGAAAATGATCATGATCACTGAATGTTTTATTTTCTCAGATTGGAATCACACAGAAATAGCGCTCAGTGTTGCTTTGGCTGCAAGTGTGACTGTTTCAGTCTTTCTCATTTGGACCATTAAGAAGAAGAAATTCAACAGTGGTAATGCAGGTGCCTCATGAATCAGGATTCTGTACATCTTAACACCATGTGCCATTGCAAATTATTTAAAAAAAAAAATGATGTGATTTTTTTTTTCTTCTGTTGAAATCAGATGGTGAACCACACAGCAGTGATCAGCAGGTAAAATCTAAAAATGAGATAAAAGTTGTAAACACGCATCTCAGTTTCCTCTGTACTTAAATCCACAGTTTATCTTTACCTACATTTTCTTATGTTTCTTCAGAGAGATGAAGCTTCATTGATCTATTCTGCACCAACCTTCAGCAGGAGAACAGTCACCAAAGCAGGAACAGGAAACACACCCTCAGATCAGAAAGAGATGATCTACACTGATGTGCGAGTTCACAACTGATTCTAAATTCACTGATGCAATCTGTTAATTCAGAATGATCCCTTTTTATTTCTTTCATTTTTTTGCTGATGACACCTGATTAGAAATGTCTACTTTCCGGGGGGTGCAAGTAACTAATTACCTCCACTCACATTTCTGCACTCAAGTAGTATTTTGACTTTCTTGAGCTACTTTTGCTAAGGGCTCATACCTAAATACATTATTCACTATGTCATTACTTTTACTGATACCAAAATAAGCAAAGCTGAAGAAGGAGGCACACTTGTCTCAGACGGAAACACTGATGTTTGTTTTCACCACTGAATAGAAATTTACACTCTCAATCTGCTGGACGGTGACCTGAACTGCTTTTCCTGGACACTTGATTCCAAATTTAGTTTTAAAGTTGTAACTGAGGAGTACTTCTTTATAGTTGTGCTTCAAGGATTTCTATTTTCTCGTCTTCGCGTTTGCATAGTGTTTACACCATGTAATCTACTTCATTCAGTCTTGATGGAGTACAGCTGAAATGTAAATTGACATTTCGTTTGAAATGCTTTTTTTTTTTTAACCAAGAGTTCAAATGGTGTGAAAGGCAGAATTGTGGAACCATTGCTAAATGCTGTACTTTCATTAATAATGCACACTTTACATTAATGCCACTGCTATGCTCCATTTACATTCATATTTGTTCAGTCTCTGTTTCTGCATATTTGGAGTTCTGAGATGAAACATCATCCTGGATGGTCTCAAACACCAGTTCCAGTTCAGTTTGCTGGGATCCTTTAAGAAGGTCATGCAGGAACCCTCCCCACAGTAAGAATCACTTGCTCTCAGACCACATAAAGCTGCTGGTTTCTAACAGCAGAAGCTCACCCTACATCCTGATCATGTGATCACTGCACACAGACACACATACCCAGAGACCAGCCTCTTCCTGATGACCACACTGTCTAGCCAATGACAGTGAAGCACAGAAACACACTTCCTGATGAAGACAAGCTACTTGGAAGCAGTCAGGGCCTGAGGGAAGTGATATATTGTAAAAAAAAAATCATATTTTGACACTTAATCGGATCTCTTTCTGCTTGATTCTTTGGCTGCTGTGTGAACTTTACCTGTGATCCTAAAGTAAAGCAACTGAATTTCATTTGCTGAATTCTCTTCACCATTTCACTGCACCCATCTGAATACAGGCTCAAGAAAGTGCCATCTTTCAATAGAAACATTTCCAGCTTTCCATTTACATTTCTTCATTTTTCATTTCTGTTTCTTTCTTTTCTAAATTAGAACTGTGCTTTGACTGTATTTCATCAATTGAACTGAAGCTTCCAGTGCAATTAATACCATCACGAGTATCCCCTGAAGAGTACATCAACATTATACTTTCAAAAATTGATTGAAAGAATAGTTGATTTAAAATGTATTTAGATGATTGTCTTCAGGCTTGGCACCACCAGCAATATTTAACCATGTTATATGTCATTTCTGAAATAAAGAAATAATAATTTAACTATAAATTGGATATCAAATAGAATTCAGAGTGTTATCATCAAGCATTTGGTATTTTTCATTTTAATCTAAATTGGAATTTAATATAGCCTTTAGTGTTTGTGGGAGGGTGCTCAAGATTTGTTTTTTTAATGATAGATACTGTCAAGTCCTCTAAGTTTTTGTGCTGCTTCTGGACTTGAAAAGAGCGTTCTCTTCGTATGGATGTGGCAGGATTCCACTCAAAGAAGAAGAAGAAGTCCAAGTTTTCTTTTTCCAATTCTTTTATTGTAGACAAATCTTTGGATCTGATTTTTATTTTATTTTAGCTAAACCTTTAGCTGGTTTTTAGTTCCTTTAGGCTTCTCATTAGGTGAAAAACCTTCAGGAAAACACAAAATATACCAGTTACCCTTGGGAGTAGTATTTAGATTCTTTCACAAAAGTAATGAAGAACTAACAATGATCTGGCCACAAAGGACCAAGCAATCCTAACAAAGGTAGATTCTGAATATTAAATTTACTTATCAGTTTAAGGTAGTAAATGAATGCAGAAATAAATCAAATGCTTTTCCTCACAATACATTAACTTAGTTACTTTTCAGTGAATTTTAACTTAAATTTTTATCACCTCAATTACATATTAATGAAGAGGAAACATTAAACTTAAAGTTATCATTTGCAACTGGAGAGTCCCAGGCGCTTCTGCATGCAAACATTTCTCCTTGAAACAGTCACCGTTCTGCAGCTCTTACTGGCTGTCCATCCAGGTTGAAGAGTTGTTTTGCACAAGGTGAAATCCAAGGAAGAACAACTTTTCTGATCATTCCCAGAGAGCTGTGTCCTCCCCTGGTCTGTCTCCTGCTCCAAGCAGGAAGGCTGTGAAGCAGGTCGTCTCTCCACCCAGCTGGCCAGGGGCATCACCTGCTCCCTCTCCTTCCCGATGGGGGATGAGAGGCGGAGCCAGCTCGCAGCCAGTTTTGACAAAACAGATACTTCTCTTGTGTGCACCAATCCATTGTAATCAATTTGAACAGCTTTTTCTTTTTTTTTTTTTTTTGTAAATTTACATGCAACTGTTTTTTGTTTGTTTTTTTACTGATGTTTTTTAATGTTCAATTTGTTTTTGATGCTTAAAATAAACTTTTTTCATTTGACACTGTTTTAGGACTCAATATGTAAACTTGAGCATTTGCAGAAATTCGAGGCTTTTTTTTTCCTTCGCTTAATTTTTTCTCTCGCATGGATGCAGTCAGTGTTGCTCTCCAAAGTGTCAGCTGCATACAGAGAACGAGGGACTGACAGTCACAGGTGACATGAAGGTTCTTCAGGACGGATTCACCTAATTTTGGGAAAAACACCACTGCAACAGCCAGAGACTTGTTTAATCCCGGTCGATTGAAAGACACAGGTATTCTTCCACACAGCCTTCAGACACCAGAAGAACTGCACTGACAAGAGTGCTTCCAGGTTATGGACAGAGCATCGGCCTCCCTGTGTTGGAGGTTTCCTCCTTATGCATTCAAACCATAGATGGTAAATACAATGGATGAACCTTTCGTATGGTCACCCATAGCGTTACGAAATCCTGAAGATTTCAGTGAGTTCAGCAGGATGTCTCCATATTGAATATTTGAAACCAGATGTAAATGTGACTGGTCCAGTCTGTCACATGACCGCTTCACATGGACAGAGGAGGTGCTGTGAGAGGGCGATTTATGCAAAACTTTAACTCATAAAATAAAATCAACAGATAATTTCTGTTCAAATCAGAGTCTGGTGAAGCCAGCACGGTTGTAGAAACTAGTGATAGAGAACATGCTCTGAAACCGGACACTTTATATGTTTTTGAATGTGACCGGTGTAGATCTGTCTCTGCGTTGTTGTTGTAGTGACGAATCAGGCGTTTATCTTTTTGGAGGCAGTCTCCATTTATTTCTGACACACAGTAGAAACAAAAAAAATCAAACCAGTCAGCAGTCGCCACAATACGTGCCCCTAAACAGATCAATTGATGACAAAATTAATATCTCATATTAAGTTTATAACAGAAATTTCTCCGGACACAAAAGATGCCTACCTCTCCCACAGAAATCAGAGACGGAAGGGAGAGAATTGGCGCCAGAACGCTTCTTATAAAGGGGTGTGTTGCACGTATTATGGCACCCAAACAAAAGTTCCACTTGCTGACTAAGCGGTATAAACAGTCAGGCATTAACTAAAACAAAAACAACCAAACAAACAAACAAGAACCAGATCCAGATTTTGTGTAATTATTAATAAAAACAAATATACATATTCCAAACACATACACATGTACAGCTGCATAATTGACCCTGTTACATGAACACTCGGAAAATCGGCATTTTTGAATAGGTTCCAATGAGACCCGGGCCCTTTTTGAAACCAACATCAATGCCACCTGCTGGAAATACAGATTTTTTTTGCACTTCTGCATTGTCTTCATGTTTTACGAGCAGAGGTTGGCGCTTGATTCAAACACATGCACTTTGGCAGACAAGATGGCAGTGCGCTCAGATGCAGCGGCTCACAACTCCCCCTTTCAGCGCCTCTTCTTGCCCTCTTATTTTCACTGAATGGGACAGCACGTAGTTTCATTGTCCTTTAAGCTCAATGACAATAAAGATCGATCTATCTATGTATTTATCTGTGGAAGATGTTGAGGAATTTGTGACTGGAAAAGGCGACTGCAACAACATCACACGTTTTCACTGGGATGATGAGGATGAAACCAGCCTCACACTGCATCGTGATGTGTGCATGGACACAGTAAAACAGCGAGGAGTTTGCTTGGCTACTTTTCAGGATGGAATGAACTTTCTCAAAGGTTATCAGGGAGAGTATTTCAGAACACTGTTGCCAGAGGTCAGAAAACTCGTGAAACTTGTCCTGTTGTCACTGCTACATCATGCACTTCAGAGAGCTCATCTTGTGGCCTCCTGAAAACATATCTGCGGTCCACAATGGGTCAAGAATGGCTGAACCACATTGCAATACTGAACTATCACAAAAGGAATAGGAAGCTGGAAAAAAAGAGAACCAGTTCATAAAATATGCTGCTACCAGGGGTAACACATTCCTCATCAAGAATTAACAAGAATGGTGAGTGACAAACCAACACATTTAATTTTTGTTATGATACAGCCCCCTGTGGTACTATGTTTTAAAAGATGTTCTACAATGGTTTTGAATTGTGGATTAGGTCTATGGTTTGCTTTTTTTCTTGAATCTTTTTGCTATAATTTTGGTGGTTATGAATGTTTCTTTCCTTATGTGTGTTCTTCATTAAACAATAATTTTAACCTATATTTGTCTCATAAAAAGCCAAAAGTGATGTTTGACAGTATAATTCATGTCAGGTTGTGATTAACGAAGGTAACCTAGTTGCTGTTGAGTTGGCAGGCTATGTTCTTGTTCACCTATAGTGACTTTCAGCACAACGGACAGTTCCAATCACACTTACAGACTCGTACGGTGATGATAAGGCTTTGGTGTTGGAGTGTGTATTTTGTTTTTCTTTTATCTTCATCTGAGTCTTTCACATTAGGTTCCATTGACATTAACTCCTTGTGTGCATCACCAGTGTGTAGATTGTGTGTGTTTGTGAGAGAGAGCATGTGTTTGTGTGTGCATAGTAAATGCCATTCATGCATTTACAGCATTGCGGCTGCTGCTGTGAATGGAATTAATGTGCACGCGTGTCAAAATAACAAGGAGTCATGCAAGCACAGTGAGCACCCACCCACAGAAACATGAATAGGTGTTCATTAGCAATGGGCTGATATGCCCTTTCTTCAAGCATTTCCTTTATTTGGATGTTTTGTTCATTTTTTTTATTTATTCCCCAACAAGTTCTTTTCACATTCTTCTGACTTGAGACATGCATAATTCAGCATGAACATTTTCAGCTGGTTTGACATAAGGGGAAAACTTTGTGAGCTCCATTTTAGTGATGAAACTTCACACAGTGAGAGAGGTCTAGCGAGAGACTTCAGATGAGCCCAGCAGACACCCAAAATTGTAAGCAGCAATGTTTTCCACCGCCGCTAAGATCTGCTCTTCGAAATGGATAACACTATCAACATCTATTGACTCCTTAATCACTTTAATCACTTAATCACTTTATATATATATATATATATATATATATATATATATATATATATATATATATATATATATATATATGCCCGGTTTGCCTGTTGGCATGCCCCGCCTCTGCCATGCATATCCTATGCCAGGAGTGTCAAACTGAGATCCTGGAGGGCCACAGCCCTGCATGTTTTCCCATGTCTCCCTGCTTCAACACACCTGAGTGAAGGCAAAGAAAAAAAAATGGGAAAAAACAATATTATCTCTATTCCACCTCCAACCTCTGGCTAAAGTCAAGGGACTCCATATACCTTAGAAAAGGGTCCCATCTGACATGGAATAAATACGCAGAGCCCTTCAGTGAGAATCTGAGCTTCTTGAGCTTCAGATTATACAATACCGCCAGACCCAGCGGATATGTGGAGGAGGATGGGGAAGTTTGATGATGATGATGATGATGATGATGATGATGATGATAGAACTTTATTGATGCCCCGTAGGAGAAATTCAGGAGACCGGGCAGCAGAAAAAAAACAAACGTTCAACAAAAACACACACAATAAAAATAAATAAATAAATAGGTAAAGATAAAAAGATACGATGAATCCAGACATTAAAAGTACTTGTACATAGTAACAAATACAAGTAAAAATGCCAAAAAAAGTGCAAAATGAGCAGGTTCAGTTCAGACATTCTTGTTATATGGCGTAATGGCAGCAGGGACAAAGGATCTTCTAAATCGCTCTGTTCTTGAGCGCACAGACAGGAGCCTGTTGCTCCGTTTGCTCCTCTGACCTGCCACAGTTTCATGCAAAGGATGATTACGGTTATTCAGAATGCAGTGCATTAAAGACCTCATCCTTTTTCCAACACAGCACCCACACCGTCCACTTTCCTCCCCATCACAGAGGCACATTTATAAACCAGCCGGTCAAGCCGGTCTCTATCTCCCTTATCCATGTTGCCACTCCAGCAGACAGCCCTGAAGAACACAGCACTTGCTACAACAGACTGATAAAAGGTGTATAGCATATTGCTGTTAACCTCAAACGCCTTGAGCCTTCTCAGGAAAAACAGTCTGCTAAGGCCCTTTTTGTGCAGAGCATGAGCCTGTATTGACCATCCAGTTTATGATCAAGATGTAGACCCAGATATTTATAGGTCTGGACCATTTCGATGTTCTCCCCACTGATGATAACTGGGTTGTGAAGGGGTCTTCTTCTATTAAAGTCAATAATCATCTCCTTGGTCTTAGATGTATTAAGAATAAGACCATTGCTGCTGCTCCAAGAGGTGAATCTTGAGACTAGATCTCTGTATTCCACCTAATCTCCACCTTTCACACCTGCTGCTATTACGGTGTCACCAGAGTATTTCTGAAGATGACAGGTTGCAGATCTGTAAGCAAAGTCAGAAGTGTAGAGTGTGTATAGATAGGGTGATAGTACAGTACCCTGGGGTGCCCCTACACTGCTCATCACAGATCTTGACACGCTGTCTCCTAAGCGAACATACTGTGTCCTCCAGAGTTGAGGTCCGTTACTCAAAAAAGTAAAGAGTTACCCGTTACTCATTAGTTTTGAAAAAAGTAGTGCCTTACACTACTTGATTACTCCATGGAAATAGTAAAGAAGTTGCACTACTCGTTACTGCATAGTGCTCCGCAGAGCTGTGCTCCGGTATATCCTTCGCAGAGCACTGCGCATGCGCAGGTCTGTGTGTTTGAAAACGTTATTTTAACATATTGAAAAGAAAACATGTCTTTTAAAATGTTTTACAACCATTCATATTTACTTCACGTGCTAATACGCTGTCCCCTGGACCACTGGAAGGAGTATTTTGTCCACTTTCGTCAGTCCGGCTCTGATTGACTTCCAACTAAGCTTCGAGCTAAGCTAACTACGATGCTAACAGCTGGGAACCAGCTGCTGGAGTAGAGACACAAGGTATTTATGAGCTTGTCTAACTTTGTCAATGGGTTAGGGAAAGGGCGTGGATCCCTAATTTTTGGAGTATTCCTTTAAAAGTGGCATTTACAGTAGGAGGGTGTGCAGTGTTGTCAGTGGGGCACAAATTTATATAAGGCAACCAATTTTACTTTGACAGTTCCATCAGCCCTGACCCTAGTTGCTCGTATGGCCACCGTTCCATCTACTGGTGGTAATAAAAAGAACTCCGCTTAAATAATAATATTTTGGTTGCTCTATTTGCAGTCCTTGTTAAAGTAACTATCGTAGCGTTTCATTTGTAACTGTAGTTTAACTACCAATCTAGAAGGAGTAGTGCCGTTACACTACTCGTTCCCATCAAAAGTAATTTAACTACTTGTAACGTTCGTTACTTGTCGTTACATACCCAACTCTGGTGTCCTCTGAGTGAGATAGTCATGGATCCACGTGACAAACAGAGGATCCATTCCAATCTTCACAAGTTTCTCCTTTAACAACTGAGGTTGGATAGTATTGAAGGCACTTGTGAAATCAAAGAACAGCAGCCGCACATAGACCTCTGAACCTTCCAAAAAAGAAAGAGACTGGTGGAGTAGGTAGACTGCTGGATCATCCACTCCCATGCTCTCTTGATATGCAAATTGTAAAGGGTCGAGTGCCTGCTCAACCTGTGGTTTGAGCAGTCGAAGTAGGAGCCTCTCGAAAGTCTTCATTACCACTGATGTGAGGGCTACCGGCCTGTAGTCCTTCATCTCTGCAGGCCTCGCCACCTTGGGCACTGGAATTAGGCACGAGGTTTTCCACCTAGTAGGTACACGTCCGGATTGAAGACTTCGATTAAAGATGGTATGTAACGGCACAGCCAATTCCGACGCACATTCCTTCAGCAGTCTCGGAGATATACTGTCAGGACCAACAGATTTCCGACCCCGTAGTCTCCTCAACTCCGTACGCACCTCCTCCAGCGTGAAATAGGCAATAGCAGAGGTGGAACAGCTGCTGGGTGGAACACCAGAGGCAGCAGCAGCAGAGGTGGAACAGCTGCTGGGTGGAACACCAGAGGCAGCAGCAGCAGAGGTTGTAGTTGTTGTAGTAACAGTTGAACTCATTCGCCTTGTCCACATTACCAAGTGCACCTTGTGCCTTCTTGTTAAAGCCAGTGATGGCTTTCATGCCCCTCCATACTTCTTGGGTGTTATTGTTCTGCAGTTTCTTCTCCAGGTTTAGAGCATAGTCCCTCTTGGCCTGCCTCAAGGCCCATTTCAAGTTGTGTTGCGCCATCCTAGTTTCATGTTGGTCGCCAGTGCGGAAGGCCCTCTTTTTTAGATTCATGAGGTGCTTGATGTCACTTTTAATCCAAGGCTTATTGTTCGGAAAGCAACGCACAGTCTTCAACGGTGCCACAACTTCCGTACAAAAGTTTATATAATCAGTGACACACTCGACAGCATCATCAATGTTATTACAGCCTTCACCTGCTGTCTCAAATATATTCCAGTCAGTAGCTTCAAAGCAGTCTTTTACCCTGTCGCCAATCTCTGGAGTTCACTGTCTGAATGACCTACTGCTCATGGGCATGCGCATGCAAGTTTCCAGTATAACAAAATCACCCTACTGGCCACAAGCGTCATGAATGAGACGACATGCTTCAGCACCTTAGGGCCCGGTCACACCGCCCAAACTTTGCCGGAGCGTTCCTTGAACGGTAGGGAGTGGGGCCGAACGCTCGTCACCGCACACAAAATGGGAAAAAAAATCGATAACATGGGCGTTGGCTTAGCGGTGCACCGCTGAAGCCAGCGTTGCTTTAGCGGTAGAGAGCGGCAGAGAGCGGTACCGACCATTGGTATAGCGGCGTTCTATGACTACGGAGCTGAACGGACCGTTTCGATACAAGTTCTGATCGATTTTTGATAGAAGTGGATAGTTGAAGTTCATCATGCGACATGGACAAAAGAAGAGGAAGGCTGGAGAAGGAAAGGCAGCAGCCTTCAAGATGATCATTCATTACTGAGCAGGCAGCTGAAGCAATGGAGTCAGGTAAATAGATGTGGCCCACTGGTTGTGTCAAGAAATATTCTTACACCCCCTCCAAAGGCTGCATCAGTCAGCCAGACCATCATACATTTTTTAGTGTTTATGCGCAGGAGCACACCAACAGGTTGTTTTTCTGTAATCTAATATATTAGAAATGAGATAAATAAACAAAATATTGAGTCAAGAGGATCAGCAAACCTTTTAATGCCTCATGTCTGCTGTATTAATGCCTGAAATCAGGTTTTAAAATTTTTTTACAGTGCGCATTTGCGCAGCGTCACCTCACTCACACTCCGCACACTCGTTTCCTTGATAAACACGCACACACACGCCAACACACACAAAACAGTTGTGTTATTAACCATCAATAATAACCAAGAACATATTAAAATTAGTAAAATAAGTCTTCTGTTAAACGGTGGTGAACGGTTACGAGCGGTGATTAATTTTTTTCACCGCTCCAGGAACGCTCCAGCAAAGTTCGGGCGGTGTGACCGGGCCTTAACATCAGCGGTGGCCGAGCGTTTACGGTGTTGCTTTAATGGAGGCCAACTTCTGTTAAACGGTGGTGAACGATTACGAGCGGTGATGGATTTTTTTCACCGCTCCAGGGACGCTCCAGCAAAGTTCGGGCGGTGTGACCGGGGCTTTAGGCAGATCTGTGGAGGGGGCGATACAGAAAATTACAGACAAAGGGTTTGGAGTAATGGTACAGCCATTGGTCAGGCTTAAAGGAATACTCCGAAGATTTTGGACCCACGCCCTATCCCGATCATTTACAGAGTGAGATAAGCTCATAAATACCTTTTTGTGTCCATTCATCCAGTGCCTGGCTAACAGCTGTTAGCATCGTAGTTAGCTTAGCTCAACTACAGCAGGTGAAGAGGAAACAGAGCCAGACTGAGAAAGTGGACAAAATACTCCTTCCAGTGGTCCACGGGATGGCGTATTAGCATGCGAAGTAAATCCGAATGGTTATAAAGCATTTTAAAAGACGTATTTTTTTTTCAATCCGTTAAAATGATGTTTTGATCCACACAGACCTGCGTGTGCACAGTGCTCCGCGGAAGGATATACCGGAGCACAGCAGTAGAAGCATAGACTCAGCCGCTGTGCGCCTGGTATATCCTTCCGCAGCGCACTATGCTTGTTCAGTTTTGTGTGTATCAAAACACTATTTTAAGGGATTGAAAAGAAAACACGTCTTTTAAAAAGTTTTATAACCATTCGGATTTACTTCGCCATTCCCTGGACCACTGGAAGGAGTATTTTGTCCACTTTCTCAGTCTGGCTCTGTTTCCTCTTCACCTGCCGTAGTTGAGCTAAGCTAACTACGATGCTAACAGCTGTTAGCCAGGCACTGGACGAACGGACACAAAAAAGGTATTTATGGGCTTATCTCACTTTGTAAACGATAGAGATAGGGTGTGGGTTCAAAATCTTCGGAGTATTCTTTTAAAGTAGAGAAAACATCAGACCAAAATGATATCAATTTAGGACATGACCAGAACATATGTACGTGATTAGCTGGGGATAAATGACACTGATGGAGGAAAAAATTGGAACAAGTCTAGCATTTGTATAATGGACCCTGTAAAGAACCTTGCATTGGATCAACCAATGGCGAGCACAAATGGAAGACAGATGAACTACAGATACTGTGGAACCCCGTTGCTGTTCAGTCAACCTGGTATTAAAACTGCTTTCCTATGTGGTTTTAGTATCAGTAAATGGAGATGCAGCAGTCAACCACATAATATTGTAAAGAGTTGAAATACACTCCTTAGCAGAGGGGTCCACAGTCATCATTCCACATAAACATCTGATTGCGTTTGTGCACTGCCACCAGGGATCAATAAACACTATTGCTTTCAAACGAAACCAAATAGTTTTTCTGTTCTGTTCTACTCCGTTGCATCGATTTGTGTTTGAAGTTCGTGAATTTTACAAACACAAAACCGTACATCCTGCTGTCGATGCTGTTTCATGTGACACTACGGTTTGTCCTAAAAACCATTTCCACTGCGTGCTTATCATCACGTTCTTCAGTGTGACGACAAACCAATCAGGTCATTGTGAAGTTGAACACTCCCACTTCATGAGAGTATAAAAGAAGAGGAGACACTGATTGAAACACAGTCAGCGAAGGATTTCTCAGAAAATGTTTGTCGTATTTGGTTTTCTGTTGATGATCGCAGTAGGCTGTAAGTATTTCTGTAAAATTCTGATTCAGCGTACATACATTGAATGATGAAAAAATGTTTGATGATGGACTGACTGAAAAAATTCCTTTGTTTCTTTCAGGTTTTACAAATGATCACACCTTTGAGATAAAGTCTGTTCTTCCTCAACACGGGGTGACTTTTACATGTCCTCGTCAGTCTGAGGGCAAAGCAATGTACTGGATCAGAATCATCTCTGGTCACCAGCCTGAATTCTTGGGAGCAACAATTGGCTTTGATTCAAGTGAAGTTCATCAAACGTCTCATTTTACAACCAAACAAGAACCTGGAACTTTCATTCTGAACATTCATCAGACTCAGATCAGTGACACTGGACTTTACTACTGCATCCATACCAGCTGGACTAACGTGACATTTTTGAGAGTCGTGTTTCTAACAGTTCAAGGTAAAGTGATCTTCTGTTTCTACGTCTGTTCAAAAAAATTACACGTGTTTTTTTCATATGTATCAGGTAATTTTCATCACTTCTCATTTTTCTTCTTCACTTTACTACTGTATGAATTTATTCACTTGTTTACATTGTACTTGCTGCATATTTACATGCTTATTTTCCAACTTATTCACATAATTGCTTGCCTCTGAATGTTCCAAAACTGTAATCCATCTGTTCATGTGGGGCATAAATTTCCAGACCTACCATACAAGTTAGGCTTGTCGTGTAAGATAGAGAATTGAAGTTTTATGAGAAACATGAATGGAGAGATTCCCAAATGTAATAAGTTTGTGAATCCACTACGGATCTTCTATTAATTTCCTGATGAGCAGATCTTTTTTACCAGCCAATATCTCAAATAACTTTATCATATCATTTCTTTTTCCATCTGAACGCCCTCTTGGTGTGACTTATGGCTTTAACTCATTGGAAATGAATGATTGAGATACATATTGAAATTCTTGAAACTGATTTACACTTTGCGAACATGAATGAATATAACTGGTGAAAACTTCATATTGGAGGGCATATTTACAGAGACAAGTGTAGAGAACTATCTCTGTGAGATCTGGAGCCAGATATCCTCTTGCTTGTATTGTTTTAACTTGTTTACTCACCATTTTTCTCACTGTGATAATTTACTCTCTCAAAAAAACAGAACAAAAAAAAAAAAGATCAAAAATGTACAAATGATTTTACTTTTTGTCCTCCAGGACCCCAATCTTCCATCTCTAGCATCATTCAAGCTCCTCCGTCTGCTGCGGTCCATCCAGGAGAGTCGGTGTCTCTGCAGTGTTCGGTCCTCTCTGACTCTGAGAAGAGAACATGTTCAGAAGATTACAGAGTTCACTGGTTCAGAGCAGGATCACATCAATCTCACCCCAGTTTCATTTATACTCATGGAGGCAATAAAGGGTGTCGAAACTCGTCACGGAAATGTTTCTTTAACTTCTCTAAGAAGGTCAGTGTCTCTGATGCTGGTACTTACTACTGTGCTGTGGCTGCATGTGGAGAGGTCATGTTTGGAAATGGAGCAAAACTGGACAATAAAGGTCAGTTCACATTATTTTACTGGTAAAATGGTTTCTAAACTTCCAAAGAAAAAAATTAACTGAATATTTTCTCTTACCAGATCGCAAAATGAGAACTCTGACGAACACAGAACTAGCTCTTTGTATTGTCTGTGTTGCTTTGGCTGGAAGTGTGGCTGGTTCAGTCTATCTCATTTGGACCAACAAGAAGAAGAATTGCAAAAATGGTAAAATAGGTTTCTTATGAATCACAATATTTTCACACCATGTGTGGGTGTAAATTACAGATATTTTATTAAAGTATTAAAGTAAAGATATTTTATTTTTTCCTATTGAAAACAGACGGTGAACCAGACAGCAGTAATCAGCAGGTAAAATCTATAAATAAATACTGACATACAATCCAGTTTTCCTCTGTGTATAGATTCATCAGATATTTATCCCCATTTCTGTGTATTTCATCAGAGGGATGAAGCTTCTTTGGCCCATTCTGCACCAACCTTCAGCAGGAGAAAAGTTACCAACTCAGGGATTTATTCTGTTGCTGTTTTTACGATGATGAAGACCAGCAGTGGTGGAAGAGGAGATGTAAGCATGTCTGAGAGAGAGAGGATCTATGCTGCTGTCCAGGCTCTTGGTTTGGATTAGAAAGCAAACATGTGGCATTGCTTGCTTGTTGGAAGTTGTTTTCTCAATTTTCCATCCTGTTCCGTCGTTTAAAACCAGATACATGATAATTCATCATTTTGCCATTTATATCTGCTGAAACTTTTTCAAGACAGCTTTTAATAAAGTGTTTGTGTATTTATGTGTTCTGCTATAACCTTTAGTCACAGTTGCCTTTGACGTGAGGCTTATTAATTTAATCAGTTATATCAATCAGTTACATTTTCAGATAAAGGAGGGTAAATTTAACAGCAAGAGAGATTTTTTTTCTTCCAAATGCTTCCAGTGTCTTGAGAAAAATTGGGATTGCAATGAAAATAACACAGAGAGCCAAGATGGTTTGCATAATGACAACAGGATTCAGGTGTGGTCCTGAATCAGAAAAGCAAAAGTCAAAATTTAATTTATTTCTTTAAAATTATGCAAAATATATCCATCCATGTTCTGCAATTCTTTATCCATTTTTTGTTGAGGTTGTTTATGGGGACAAGGGCTGTCTAAGCTGAGCAATAAATTGGTAAATCAATTGATCAATCAACCTTTAATGACAGAGCATTGGTGAATGCAGGTCACAACCAACTGCCAACCTCTGCTGCAATTTTCATGTCTCCCTTTCATTTTTTTTTGTTCTCTTTGTTTGTTGTAGTTGTTGTTTTGATTTTGTTCAGTATTTTCAGTAGTGTTCAGTACTCCTGAACACTACTGACCACTGTACACTACTGAAGCCCGTGTATGTTAAAATGTAAAAAAAATTGAAATATTCAATAAAAAGATCGATGGAAAAAAAAAAAAAGAAAATTTCAATATGGCCACCATTTCTCAAAATAGCAGAATGTGATGTCATCATTATTGATGATTCTGCTCTTGTACACTCTCTCTCTCCAAAGACCTCAAAGACATTTGAGGAATCTGCTGTCCGTGACAAAGTGTCAAAGATTCTGAGCTACTCGAAGAACGAGCGAACAGACATTGTGTTTGATGTATACAAGACTTCAAGCTTCAAAGCTGAAACAAGGTCAAAGCGAGGCAAAGGAAGTCAGCGCCGAGTGACAGATAAAACCAAGCTTCCACCCATCTGGTTGAGCTTCCTCAGAGGCAGTGACAATAAGACAGAACTGTTTGAGTACTAGCAGACAAGATTGTATCCATGTGTCCCGACAATGTCGTAGTTGTGACCAAAGGGGAGAAGGTCTTGTCAAACAAACCCATCAACTTTGAAGGTCTACATCCTTGCAATCATGAAGAAGCTGACTCCAGGATTTTCACACATGCCCTCCATGCAGTCACACAGCAGACAAAGTCTGTGTTGATCAAGGCAAGTGACACAGACATTCTTGTCATAGCAGTTGGTGTATTTGCGAGTCTTCAGGATGCAGGCTTAGAAATGCTTTGGGTGGAATTTGGTCAGGGCAGTCCATTATGGCGCGTTTCCACCTCCCCTACTCTACTCGGCTCGACTCAGCTCTACCCCGCTTGCGGGCGTTTCCACCAGCCTGCTCTCACGCAACCCGGGTAGGTTTTCGGCCCTGCTCGACAGCAGGGTCTATTCGGGCTGATTCGGGCTGGAAATGTGATGTCAACACATACTGGTCGCTGATTGGTCAATCACTGACCAATCAGCGACCAGCTGTGGCTGAAGCGAAACCTGAGCTCCGCCATGTTGCTTTGCTCTGATGCGGAGGAGAAAGAGAAGAGCAATAAACGGTAAATGAACAGAATAACAGTAATTAAAACAATTTCAGCGCAGCCGACAGTAACTCCATGGCCTGTTGGGAGGATTCAGATGCTCGTTCGTTTAGTGGGGGATGAAAAGATCCAGCGGGAGCTTGGTACCGCTCGACGTTTTTTCAAGACCACCTGGAGTTGGTGGCGGACCACGGAGCCCACCGAACCGCAACCCAGTGCCAAGAAAAACTGAAACAAGGACCAGAACTCAACCAGCGGGGCTGAAAAGACCTGGGGATGGTTCCAACAGATGGACAATCTACAGCCACCGACTTGTAAACACTGGGACGTGACCACGACTCTGCCACGGCGCTGCTGGAGTCGCTGATGGAAGATAATGGTGAGTTTCTGGTGATCAGAGTTTGTTATAAGGTAGAAAAATGAGTTATCTGGATTTACAGTTTGTGAAAGAATGTGTTCAGACGCTGCTACTCTCAGGAGTTTACAGTCATTGTCCTCGAAGTCACGTAATCACACTCAGAAAGCCAGCAGTAAACGCTGCTGAAAGCATGCTTGATATTTAACATAACCACCGGACAAAGTTTTATTTTCTGAGGCACTTTCAATTTCAGCATATGCATAAAGATTCTGTGTCTGATTCTTTTCCTTCATGTAATGAAATGAAACGTGTTTTTCCCTTCATTATTATGTAAAAAAGACTTGAGACAGTCAATATTAAAGCCCTCATGTCGACTGAAAGCTCACACATTTTTTTGAACAGTTTTTTGGGAGCATTGCTCTACTAAAGTTATCACACACATTTTAAAGCCCCTCCTAAGGAGGAAGGTGGACTTTCGAAATGAGTAGAACAGTAGAACATGTTAGGGCTGAGTTTGAACCACACTGACTTGACTTTATTGTTCTTTGTGTGTGTGTGTATTCTATTTCATTCAGTGAGGACAGTTTGGTCTCCCCATCCGAACTCCCAGACTCCCTGCCATGACAGCAGCTCCATCTCCTCCTCCTGCACAGGGCCGTCTCCTCCACCTGCTGCTCTGCACCGTAGGTTTCCTTCCAACTGTTTCTACATACAACTTTATAATACACGGACATATATTTTCTAAATTGCACAGGGGGGAAATCCAGTTGCTGTTCAGCAACAAACACTGATATCAAGACAAAAACCTCAATCAAAATGTGAAGGCTCATCTGAATCTCTCTTTATATTTATATATTTTTTAAGTCACACACCCGTATAAATGCAGTAATGGGAAGTGTAGAAGAGTGTGCAATTTAAATAAATGCATGTTCAACCGTGCATCTGAAATTTCATCTTAGCATTTAAAAGACTCCTCTGAGCTGCTGACAACAGAACAGAAATGCTCTTTAATTGCTGAAGCTACTGCTAATTGCTAATAAGCTAATGCTAAACGCGACCTGGTGTTAGAATATTGCAAATAATTTAAAGCACAAACTTCTTAATAAGTGCAGTTACATTAGCAACTCACCAGGAGCTGTCGTCTCCTCCCGACTCTTCACGTCTCATCTTGGGCTTGATTCGGCTGCAGGGCCTTCCAGACTCTTCCCTACTTATCTTTCACATTATTTCTTGCTGTTTGTAACATTTTATGACTCTCTTCTTACAACGACAAAAACGGAAGAAAAAAAAAAAATAGCCAAAAGAAACATGACAGCCTCTGTGTCCTGCATTCAGTGTGTTTACCGTATTGGCCCGAATATAAGACGACTCCGATTATAACACGACCCCTATTTTCAAAGACCATTTTGTGAAAAAAAAAAAATGCTGAAGACAGTAAGGTCACCCATAAAAGAAATTTTTATTATATATTTATTATAAACTCAAAAACTCACTACTGAGATAACATTTCACGAGATATAAAATGAAATAATAAGAAGCCTCAAGGGGTCCAAACTGCATAAATGATGTAAATAACTTTCCAGTGCCTTTCGCTGAATCAGGCTCTGGTGGTGGTGGTGGTCTTTCCGTTTTTCAGTGACGTATTCACTCACCCTTCTATCAGTCTCTCTGAAGCGTCGCTCTTGGGACCACGGAAAGCTTTTCTCATAGTGTTAGCATCTGAAGGTGTTTTTTTCTGTGCTCTCCAATAAGAACGAGGCTCTGCTTCACCAGATCTCCTGGCGGCTTGGCAGTTGTTTGATGACTCTGCTGCATTGATCACCATCAGTTTAAAGTTGGTATCATAACTTCGCTTCTGTTGTTTGCTCAGTTGTCCAGCGTTCGAACCCTTTTGTTCCAGATGATCTACCATTTTTCATCGGATCATTTGATCTCATTTCATCGCTCCACTCGCTCTCTGGTCAGTGATACTTTGGCTCCATCTAGCGGCGCGGATGGGAATTGACCATCTACCGTAAGTCCGCGATTATAACACGACCCCACTTTTTATGATGCAATTTCTGGAAAAAAACATCGTCTTATATTCGGGCCAATACGGTACATCCACTGAGGGGCGGAGTGTTCACCATCTGATTTCCCCGCCCACTGATGGGTTTCCAGGGAGACAAACAGGGCCGGTGGAGACACAACCAGACCGAGTAGAGTCGAGTCGAGTAAAGTGGGGCGGAGTCGAGCCGAGTAGAGTAGGGGAGGTGGAAACGCGCCATTAGATGGTTCCCAATTCATGATTTGGTGAGGAACCTTGGACCTGAGAAATCTCGTGGCATGCTCTTCTTTCATGCCTTCACTGGCTGTTATGTTGTCAGTGTTTCGAGGTAGAGGCAAGACAACGGCATGGCAAACATGGGCAGTTTGTCCTGAGGTGAGCCCAAAATTCAGCAAACTCAGCCAGTACCCACCTGCCATAGAAGATGCTAACCTTGACATTCTTGAAAAGTTTGTTGCCACTATGTATGACAAGCACAGCAGCACGACCAACGTTGATGAGGCAAGACTGCACTTGTTTGCTCGGAAACAAAGATCCTATGATTCCATCTCACCAACTAATGCATCTCTTGTTGAGCATGTGAAACGATCAACCTACCAAGCTGCCTGCACATGCGGCCAGGCAACAGTCTGCAAAATGCATTCTGAAAGCCCTGGCAACTGGGGCTGGAAAAAGCATGGGGAAGCCTGGGAAGTTCTTTGGTCAACCCTCCCACCCAATGCTCAGTCTTGTCAGCAGCTGACAAAATGTTGTTGCACGGGTGAATCTTGGGGACCATGAAAATGTTGAAACTACACCCTGAAGTGCACACAACTGTGTACCTGTAAATGCAAAGAGTGAAACAATGATTCAGGCTCAATTCAAGCAAGTCAGTTCAGTCTGTTGTATATCTGTCATGACAATTTGAGATACCACATGGGTAACTTCACTGAGACAGTGCTAATTCATATAATTGTCATCATATCACTGTAATCCTTAATGATATTGAAATTTTGATTGTAGAATTAGATTCCTCATGTCCAAAAACATTATTTGATGTACAGATCATCAAAATGTTATTACTTTGTCAATTTTAGTGCAAATACTGTTTCATATTGGAATGAATGGTGGCCATCTTGAAAAAAAGTAGCCATTTTGTTTTTGAAGTAGGCTAATGTGCTTTTCTGAAAGAGGAGGTTTTGAAGCACCTGTGTGCCAATTTTGGTGCCTCTATCACCAAATGAAAGATTGTTTCTGTCAATGCGGACATGCTGAAAAGCTGTAATTGTGGGTAAAATCCAGCAGGGGGCTATGATGTTGGTTTCAAAAAGAACCTGAGTCTCATTGGAGTGTGAATAAACATTAAAAGTTTGGTGTCAGAACACGCTTTGGTCTCCATCACTAGCTTCTATAATCATGTCAGCTTGACCAGACTCCGATTTTCATATAAATCTTCAGTTGATTTTATATTATGAGCAAACGCTTTGCATAAATCGCACAATCACAGCGACTCCTGTGTCCACGTGATGCGGTCACATGACAGACTCGACCAGTCACATTTATATCTCATTTTAAGTGTTCAGTATGGAGAACTCTTGCTCAAATCCACAAAACAGGATTTCAGAACGCAGTGGGGTGACGTTATTTAAGCTTTGTCCACTTTAATAAACAATAGTCACAACCTACAAATTACAGCCTAGACTTGGTATTTTTTTTCACTGTGAGAAAACAGTGCTGACCACAATCACACAGTAAACAGCTATTTAATTTAAAGTTTTCTCTTAATCTCAGAGTGATTGAAAATAAAAGTAATTGAAAAATATCTTGAAAATGGCAAAAAGCAGCACAATGTATCATCCCTCCTCTCAAAACCTAAAAGGTCTCAAGTTCAAAATCCTTCTGTGGGAACTTATGAAAACTTCTAGAGAAGGCAAAAAAATAAATAAAAATCAAAGGAAGTCAGAACAAGACAAGAAAACAATAATTAACAGTTTACTAGTTCTTTTCCAGGTTATACATAGTGCCATTAATGGACCAGACTGCAGGAGGTCTGAAGGAAATACAGGCTCTTTTTTCACATGCTGGAGTTTTGCCTTATTGTATGAAAACACTGGTCAGCCATACATGAAAACAGTTAATTAATACTTCAATCCAATGTCTGATTTAACCCAAAAAATGCATTTTGTGTGAGTCTCTTCTTCTAAAACTCACAGATTCAACCAGGAATCAATCACAGCAGCATGAACCAGTGAGATTTTTCCACTTAAGCGGCAGCTTACAAAGACCAGCTCTCCATTATAGCCCTGTAAACCAGCCCCGCTCACTCCTCATCCAGATTTGGATTTTGGAGTTAAGCTTAGTCTGGATAGGAGCCCATAGAAACTTTGTGCAGGGGGTGTCGGTTACTCCTTTGACTGACAGCGTACTTCAGCCATTCAGCGCTTCAAAACAAATACATCATCAAAATCCGTCAGCTTCTCTAAGGGTTAGGTTTAGCTCATTAGCTCTAGCTTCTCTACACGCAAAGACACGCAAAAACTTGTTTTAATGTTAGAAACTCACCAAGCGCAGACTCTTGCTCTTGCTTGATTGTTGTAATTCGTGGTATTTTGGCTATAACTTTACTTATTGCAGCTTCAGACAATGGTTAAAGTTAAAGTCTGTCACCTCCACTACGCGCAGAGATAGCGTCACTTCCGGTTTAGCCCCGGAATTTGCCAAAAAAAATTTGAAGACAAAAAGTGGCAACGCTGATTGGCTCGGTCGTTTCATGACCAAGCCGAATCCCCTTCTATGGGCTCCTACCCAGACTGAGCCCAACTCCAAAATCAGATGAGGAGTGGGGGGGGGGGGCTGGTTTACGAGGCAATCTCCATTTGGCCAGGGGACCAATTGGCAAAATATCATGTGAAAAAGGCCAAATACCTCGCTTTTGTTGACATTTGATGACAACCTAGTTTAGCGTTTTGACTCAGAAACCAGTCAACCTTTATTTGTCATTTGCCTAACTGCCGGTGAACTCTGTTTGGTGTTCTGCAAAATTATGTGTGTTTACTGTTTGATCAAACATATTTTCATTAATATGAAAAAAATGCAGTCTGTACTGAGATTGTCATGTGTGTGAAAGAGTAAAACACAGCTCAACATGTGTTACTGATACTTCAAAACATTTGGAAATTTGTTTGAAAAAAAATCACATACTTGTCTCCATTTTAGTTCCTTTACCAATCACAATCTCTCCGTACATGACCACAGCCAATGTACATCGTACTTCTACACATGTGCACGTCCACTGACAATAACAGCAATGGTGGCCTCCAGACTGTCATGACTCCCAGTCCATATTCTCTTGAAACTTTGTAGTTTTATAGTTGAGAGTCATCTGCAGCAGTAATCCAACTTCATCATCTGTCCATACGAATGTCTCTGTGCTCGTCATTGTTACTCTTTGTAGTGACGTGTTCTCTGCACATATTTGTGTGGTTTCATTACAAGAACAACAAACAGCACCCATGAGTAACCCCACAGCAAAACTATATTATTTCAAGCTTTTTATGTAAATGTGAAACTTTTCAAAAACACAAAAACAATGTGATTTTACTTGTAACACTGTTGTAAATGTCTTGCGTCATATTTTTGTCTACATGGCACCATGCATTTATTAAAATAACATTTTTTCAAGAAGACATGAAATTGTGGAACGTCATTTTCATTAAAATTTAAAGTACTTCCACACTCAAATATTGAATTTACATTTTCTTTTTATTTTCATCACCTCTCACGCTTACGTTTTAATAGAAAAATGTGCCTCAAAAAAAGGCCGCTCACTGACAGGAGCCATGACATTAAAATATTAATTGATATTCATTGTGATTTCCTGCACCTGTCAGTTGTCATAATACGAGGGGGGACCCAAAAGAAACCGGACTGTGGTTATAACTTTTTGTTTTCACATTTAATCAAAACTGTCACCTTCAAAGTACTCTCCGACGGCTTGAATACAGCGCTGCAGCCGGGATTTCCATTGCTCAAAGCAGTCGGCAAACTCGTGCGTAATGATCGCTTTAAGAGCATCCTTTGATTTTTTTCTGCACCTCTTCCACGTCATCAAATCTCCGCCCCTTCAGTGCCTTTTTCATTCTTGGGAAGAGAAAGAAGTCGCAAGGTGCTAAAAGGGAATATGGCGGATGGGGCAGCAGGGCCATGCCGTTTTTCATCAGGAACTGTTTTACGCGCAGAGCTCTGTGGGCTGGCGCGTTGTCATGATGGAGCCACCAGTCCCCACTCTCCCACAGCGCCGGCCGCTTCAGCCTGATCGACTCCCGGAGCTGCCGCAGCACTTCGAGGTAAAAGTCCTGGTTGACGGTTTGCCCTGGCGGCACAAACTCACTGTGGACCATCCCTTTGACGTCAAAAAAGCAGATCAGCATGGTCTTAATCGCTGATCTGTCCTGACACGCTTTCTTCGGCCGTGGTGATCCCTGATGGCGCCATTGGGTGGACTGTTGCTTGGTCTCCAGATCATAACCATAGCACCATGTCTCGTCCCCGGTGATGATCTTCCCAAACAGCCCTCCATCGTCCTCCAGCTGCCTTTTCAGCTCCTGGACCATGTCCACGCGAGCCTGTTTCTGCTCCGTGGTTAAAAGGCGCGGGACCATTTTGGCAGTGACCCACCTCAAGCCCAAATCCTCACGAAGGATCCTCTGGCAGGAGCTCGAGGAGATCCCTGTCAAATGTTCAATCTCATCGATGGTTCTGTGTCGATCTGCCATGACCACAGCTTCGATTTTGCGGACATTTTCCTCTGTGCGGGAAGTGGAGGGTCGGCCGGAGCGAGGCGAGTCTTTGATGGACATCTGACCACTCTTAAAGCGCCCATACTACTCGAAGACCTGTGTTCTCCCCAGAGCCTCATCTTTGTACGCTGTCTGGATCATGGTTAGTGTTTCTGTTGCCGTTTCCCCCAGTAGAAAACAAAATCTGATGCTAGTGCACTGGTCTCGCTTATCAATGGGTTCCGCTATTTTCAGATTTTTCGAAGAAGGGGCCGGGACTGTAATAACAAATACTGCGTGTGAGCTGCCTGTGTGTCTTTGGGAGGTGAAATTTTTCACAGTTATACTTAAGGCTATGCTATAGCGACATATAATAACCAAAAGTCTGACATCATTCTTGTTTTTTTTTTAATTACAGTCCGGGGACTTTTGGGTCCCCCCTTGTAATATGGCTCATCCATTTATATTTATTAGATGCTTGTGAGTTGATATACTTTACCATTTACAGAGAGCAGTGTGCCAGAAATGAATTTCCCTTCAAATCCTAGTCGTGCTTGTTGCTTCATTTCTCTGGTTACATTTCCGATTGTTAGAAACATGATTGAAAATTTTGAAAAATTAATCTTGAATTGTTAAATTGCCCACTTTCAAGAGGTCAAAAGTTGACATAGAAACCATTTCCATTTCTGTCAGAGTTCAGCCTCTGAGACTCAGGTACAGACAGAGACAGCAGATCAGATTGTTTCTCTTGTAGTCTATGTGCTCTGTTTATACATGAAATGTATGTGGATACAAGAGATTGTCTGTCCTACCTCCTTTTTCTGTCCCCTCACCCCAACCAGAATAGCAGCACTCACCAGAAGAACACGGCCACCTAAAGAAAAAGAAAGCAGGGAGAAAACAAAAGCAAAGGCCTGCCACGAGCTGCAGCCAGGGGTAGGGGGCGTGAAGATTTCAGGCCCTAATTTAATTTCATGCCAGTAAAATAAGATGGACTGATCTGAAGGGACCGTACATGTCAGCATCAAATCAGCACCAGGTTCAACCACAGTCAGAAAAAATCTTTCAGTGTCAAGTGTTTCCATCAACATTGGAGATTGGAAAAAAAAACCCCAGTGCGTTATTACACATCTGCCACTTGAACAATGTATCGACAAATGAAACATATCAAATAAAAACATCTAATGCTCAATTTTTCCCTGCTCTAGCACTTTACAAACAAGATTTAGGAAAGCTCAAAAACTGCAATGTACTTAGAAAAAAAAAACAGTTTGTGCCACTTCTTCTTCACCCTACAACACAATATCTCATTACACAATTTAACCGTCCATATATACACACTAACCCTGCACACTGAGTTGCAGTTGAATAAACACAATTAAAAGACCAACAATGAAAAATGGATAATCGGATAATTTCAGTGCAACATCCTTTAGTGAGATGGCTCAGTCAAGTCTACCAGCACCCTGAGACATGCTCAGAATCTAATGATGGTGACTTGAAAATTGTGCTTTCTCAATCATTTCCTGCTCATCATTCTTGTGTAAACAACATCTGAGGTAACCAAACCCTCCTTTGACTAGTCCTGTTTGCTCTTGTGTCGTGCTCTTTTTGCGTGGAAATTAACACGGTTTGTTCAGGATATTAGGGACCTCGGTAGTTAGTTCTGAACACCACATGGATCAAAGAGGCGCTACTGGACTGTAGGAGGAATAAAATTAACATTCGACCTCTTTTCTTCTATGAGAGCTGTTTGGAACGAGTGGCTGACTTCAAGTGTGAACAGCACTGACTGTATTTCCTGAGATCCCTCAGGAAACAGCAACTCTGTGAGAAGCTGCTGGTTACTTCCTGATTCACTGCTGATGTGTTGGGTTACTGGCAGAAAGTCATCACCACAAAAAAAAATAAATAAAAAAAAAGAAAACCCAGAAACATGCTGAGAGACATTTCTCACACTGATCACATCATGTTTGAGTGACAGGAAGAACAGGATTCCTGAATTAAGAACCTGAAAGAGTTCTGGAGCCATTGCTGCTGAACTGAAACTGATCAGGACACACACACACACACACACACACACACACACACACACACACAGTCACATACACAGTCTTGTATTTCTATCCTTGTGGGGACCGTCCATTGACTCCCATTCATGTCTAGCCCCTAACCCTGACCCTAACCCTAACCCTAACCCACACCACAACAAAGCCTAACCCTAAAGAAATGTTTTTGCACTTTTACTTTTTTCAGTAACAACAACATGGTCAAGAAAACACTGTTTCTCCTACTTAGGACCGGAAAAAGGTCCCCACAAGGCACGTCGTTCCACGTTTTGCTATCCTTGTGGGGACATTTGGCCCCGACAAGGATAGAAATACAAGAACACACACACACACACATTGGTCACTAGCTCCACACTCAGTGGGACACCAGTATTACATACTTCTCTACAGACACACATCACCTCAGTAAATTCCTCCTCCACCCATTTTAGTCCCCAGGGCTGCTACTTTTCTCCCCATAATGTCTTGTTTTAAACCTCTTGAACCTTCAGAGAGAATATTTCCCAAGTATTAATGAGATATCTGGTCCCTGAAGAAGATATTGACCAGTTTGGGCATGACTGTCTCTTTGCATGACTGGCATCAGGGTCAAAAAGATAGCTGTTCAAAAAGAGGTCAAACTATCAAAAAGTATCTAACTATCATAAAGGAATTTTAAATCTCTCTCAAGAAAATATGTCAGGGTACTTCAAGTTTAAGTGTTTTCAGTACAAGTGTATTTTAAACATTTTTAAACAGAGAGACAGACGAAGCAGAAAGTTCTCACTTCTCACTGTTTGAGGCTTGCTTCATGCACCGTGCATCACAGTGTGAACAAAAGGAAGAGAGCTGACGTTAGAGTGAACACAGTCCACCACACAGTGAAAATGTGGTTGAGACAGTTTCCATTAGGCCCTGCAAGCACGCCACTTGAAACAAAGGTCAGTCCTCTATAACTGATCATCAAGCTGAAGGTTTCCTTTAATGCATTTGTATGTGTAAAGATTGATATAAAACAAAATTCAAACACTGATATTGCTACACATTTTAATCACTTGAAACAAAGATTAACAAAAAAAAAAAAAAAACATTCTCAGACGTTCAGAAGACCACAGCGCTGAAATAAAGATCTTGTTCGACCAAACAGAATCAAAACACCGACAATGACAAGAGTGGAATAGCAGGCAAACGTTGTTAATGTCCATCTAGTCACACATGTGCAGCAGTATTTATGACTGCTGTGTTGCTCATGAGCAACAGCAGTACTTCAGTTTCACCATAATGACAAGTCGTGACAACCCTGATCCCCACCCTTGATTTCATTCACACTTATTAAATCAATAAAAATCCCATTATAAGAGTGCTGCATGTACGTTTTTTCTATCTTTGATGAGGGCAATTGTGGTCAGCTGGGAAATTTTTCAAAATAAAGAAATCACAGACTCATCATAGAAATTTATTAGTTTAAGTGTGCAACAATGATTTTTCTCCATAAACTTTTGTAGATTAAAATATTGATAAAAAAAAAAAAAAGATTTAGAAAAGAAACAGAAGAAGTTGTTTTGACAAATGTTTTTAACTACCTTTCTTAACAACTGTGAACTCACAGCGCCTTCAGGTAAATGATGCGAGTCAAAGCCACATTCAACATCCGCGCTGGCAGCCACACTGTGGTGAGTTATTTCTGTACCGTTTGACCAACTGAAGCTGTTTACTCAGAACTGACATGGCTCTGGGCTTCAACAGGATATGCTGTCAGAAGAGAGGAGCTGCTGAAAACTCTTCAAAATACTGAGCTGAGCTCAAAAGACTGGCAGTTCTTTTGGGTTTTTTGTTGTTGTTGTTGTTGTTGTTGGTACATAAACAGCATTCATATAATTTACGTTCTGTCTGATCCAGTAGTGTTCAAGTCCTCAGACAGACAGACGGATACAGTCACTCAAAGTTTCAGCTTCAGTTGTTTGTTTTCCACTGTGGGAGGGGTTCACGTTCCAGAGCAATAAACAGAATTCAGACAAATACGATGCTCGATCTTATTCACACTAAAACATGCAATATATTCGTATCGTGGGATTTTTGACGTTTACGCAAAACAAATGTTGACAGATAGAATTTTTCCTAACAAGCAACTCATTCGATGGTTTCTCTTTAAAATCAAGTCAGTAAAATTATTTCAATGCCATTTGTCATGACAGTTTGCAGTCATGTGGTCTGGTTATATTTACAGCAGGAGGATCAACCTCATTGTGGTCAAAGAGCTACATGCAGCTACAAAGGGGACCAGTCAAAGTTTTTCTTTTCTTTCTTTTGAATTTAAAACACAAAACAAGAGCAATTATGAATTGTTATGCCATTTTCAACAATTCCTCCTGTGCAAAACTAGGAAACTTGTCTCCATATTTTGTAGCCTTCAGCAGGCATTTTCTTTAAAAACAGGATTTCATGGTGAAGCTACTTCTCAAATGATATATCCAGTATTCACCACTGTGTCTGATCTTTCAGCAAATCCCCATAATAAGTGAAAGAAAAAAAATCAGGCACCGGTCTTCAGATTCAGAGAATTTCTCTCCCGTCAGAATACAGATGATTTGATGAGCTCTAAGCAGAAAGCATAAGCATTGATCAGATGTCAAATGTATGTGTCTAACTCTCACTTCACTTTCATCTCTGCACCTGTGATGTATTCATCAGGTTGCTGCCTGGCCTTACTGACAGTGTAAACAACATATTTTTTTTCTCCTTTGTCCTCCAATCCTCAGACGACAGCAGAGTGTGGGACAGGAAGAGGACCCCCGCTTTGAATTCACACCTTTTTAGAAAGCACGGTCACAGCTTGACTTTCCACACAACTGAGAAACTACAAAGCACCTCAGAGTGGTTTCTTTCCATCACCAGCCACACAGCTCTCTTTTTTCTTTGACAAAGGACATGAAAATAAGAATTTAGCTTTTGTTTTGACCAGTAATGTTGATGTTGTCAATGTAAGTATAAAGGTGTCTTCAATCCTAACAACTCTGAGCAAGTAGCTACTCTATGTGTGACTGAATTTCATTTAGTAGCTGTGCAGTGATACTCAATGTAATTTCTATAACGGAGGATCATGGGGAAAAAGGAATCTAATTCATTTAAATGTTGACTGATGTAGTCTGGAACCAAGTAGCGGTGGTGGATAACTATAGCTGATGAAAAGAATAATCATTACCTGTCTGGGATGTGGAGGCGGGGCTACAGAGGAAGTTAATTCACATTTGAGGTTGTGGAAGGAAGAATGACAGGATGCAATGGATTTGAAATAAATCTAACTGAAGATCACCTGAAGAAAAAATAAAGTTAGAATTTGAACATTTGCAGACTAAACTTGATTTACAACATCAGTATCATGGAGATAAATCCGAGAATTGAAGCCCCAAAAGAAGCCAAGCGTAGATCATCTGTGTAGATCAGCTCCAGACAAGGCCTTAGGAGTTATTTTACTGATTACACAATAAAGAGGAATCACATTAAACAGTAATCTTAAAGAGGTGAACTTGTACCGTAAATCCAAAACAAGTGTAAACTATGACACATATGTCATGGATGGATCTGTGTGAGGCGCTCACTCAGATGAGAATAAAAGACAAATTCATCAAGCCAGCCACAGTCACGCCACGATTTGGTTCTATTCTGGGTCATGTATTCACTGCTTCCTGCTGTAGTCTTCAGTGATAGTTTTGCTGAACTCAAAATCATTTTTGAAGAATTTTTACACACAAACAAGTCACACCTTGGTTGTTAGAGTTGTGCTTCATAGAAAAGATATTTCCAACTTGTCTAAAAGTGCATGTGGAGACACCAAGTGTGTGAGCATTAGTGACAGTGTGGTTTAACAATGTGTTTCCATCACAGCATGCAGAAGAAACAGAAGAGATCAGCACAACTGAAAGACCACTGAACAAACATTTTCTATCCAAAATAAAATTATTTGTCATCAATAAAAGCCAATAAACATTTTTCAGAGCAGTTAGGTTTCTTTTTTTCCTTCTGTTGCAGCACTTTGTGTTTCATTCACACACTGAGCAGAGTCACATGCAACAGCTTCACTGACACACCAGAGTTGTGGTTGGCCATCTCTGCACCTTTTAACCACAAGAACTGTTTACTGAAAACAGACTTCGCTTGGGGATTCAACCACGTATAAAGTGAGAGGGCCCTTAATAGGTTCAGTTTAGCAGATTTAGAAGAGTAATGACTGTTTGACTCATGAGCTGAATGCACTATGTGGGTCACTCTAAAGACTGATTCACTTTATTAAACTCAGCTGAAGTAACACCAGCCAGTTTAAAGTCAAACTGTGCTACACACATTGTTTTGAACCACTCTGTTAATAAATAATTTCACCAGGGCCGGTCCGGGCTTCTCCGGCGCCCTCGGTGAGCCCGACACAAGCGACCCATACCGAGACTTGTCGAGAGCGGGGGGGCGGGGCGGCCGAGCAATGCCGAGAAGTGCGGTGCTCACACGGACCATCAGAGCGGTGCCGTTGGGGTGCCTTGTACGGCCACGGCGCCGCCCCCCCCCCCCAGTACGTGGCGCCCGAGGCAGGGTATTGTTTCGCCCGTAGGACGGACCGGCCCTGAATTTCACGATTTGTAAATGTGATCACACAAGGTCACAAAGGTTATGTAAAGTGCTTCGTGACTGCTGAAAATGCCACAACACTCGATCTTCACAGAAATTGATTTATGAGCTAAAAAGAAAGACAAAAGCAACAACACACCAGAGGCAAGTCACCTTTACACAGACAGCAGTAGATGTTTGCTTGTTCTCCCCATGTGTGCATCGGTTTCCTCCTGGCACTCTGGCTTCCTGTCACAGTCCAAAAACACGCATGTGAGGTTAACTGGGGGCGCTGAATTGTTCCTCGGTGTGAATGTGAGCATGTGTGGCTTTCTGTGTCTCTGTGTTTGTCCTGTGATGGACCGGTGACTTGTCCGGGGTGTGTTCTCTATTGTTCTCTCTCTATGTATGGAAAGTGATGATATGAGATCTGAAACATGACCAGTGAACAGCTGCTGATCAAATGTAGAATCATCTGCTGCCTCACCAGCCGTGAACCTCACCACACATCATCGATACAGCTGATGTTAATCCTCCTTACAGTGGGAGATCTTTCACAAAGCTGTCTGGAGCACAGAGTTAGTTGAGGATGTGAGACAAAAGTTTTAATTCTCAAGATAACAACTGGCACAGGGACCAGAAACACATTATAATTTCAACACAGAAGTACAAGTGATGCCTGGTTTGTGTTTTTTGCTATCAGCAGGACGGTATGTCCTCCCTGTGTCATTTGCTGCACACTATATTAGGGTAATTCATCATTTAGAAAAAAAAAATAAAAGCCCCACTTTTTGCAGATATACTCGGGATAAAACAAGTGAAAGATCAAGATCCAACCTCCCTGTGTCAGTGGCTATCAATGAAAAAAACCAAACAGCAGAAACATGACTTATAAAGGAAAACATTAAACTATAAGTAGGTTTGGTTCGTGCAGCCCTTACGAAACTACATGTATTTCATCTCCTGTAATTCCAGCAGCTGTAGAATTATCATTGATTATAATCATTCAAGTGCTATGTAGAAGCATCTTTGATAAAATGGTGCACATTCAGCTTCCTGAGATGTAACCACAGAGTGGGACAGGAAGAGAAGCCCTCTGCTCTACATGAGTGCAGAGGGCTGGTCTGAAAGCACAACCACAACAGAGTTCTGCTTTTGTCTGGTAGAGTCTCAGCTTCAAGCAACACTGTTAACACAAACAGTGTGCAAGGTAGGAAAAAAAAGCAAATATAAAACAAATATAAAAATAATCTAATTATGAATTCTCATCAATGTTCATTTTAATTTTTCACTTATATAGCGCTTTTCCTCAGACCCCAAAGCGCTTTACACTGCATTATCACATCTACCCATTCACACTCACATTCACACATCAGTGGAGGCGACCACCATGCAATGGGGTTAAGTCCATCCACTGGGGGCAATTTAGGATACACAGAGACATTAAAATGTTCACAAGAACAGAATAGTTTTAAAACCACAGGCCACCTGATGAGAGAGGTGAGATAGTCAAAGAACTGCTATAAAACAAAACACTATTTATACCGTGTCTCACTACACTGTAACCTTCATGACTAAACTCTCCTTAGATATTCAAAAACAACCTTCGTACAAGGACAGAGCTTTTATGATTCATACTCTACAACAATGAAGTAAGTTTGAGTTTCTAAAGTCCAATAAAACTGTCACAGAGCACAACATCAGAAATTTGCACAGAAATGTGTCAACCAGATTGTGTTAAAAAATAATTCTCTGATTGCACAAACTCTAAAAAGACTATCGGGCCACATTTTGGTGAGATCTGGTGAGTGTCAGCTGAAGAAGTGTTTTGCGTTCACTTCATCACGTTTGCTGATGAAAACTTCATAGAAGGACAGAGAAAAATGAAATGTTGTACAGTGAAGGATTTCAGCATTTAGCTAGCTTCAGTTTCTTGAAACATATGAGTGTCCTCCACATGGCCGTCTATTTGGTGGTGCTGGGACGACTGTATTCGGTCTAGTTTGAACAGGGGAAGTTGTGGTGGATGGTGTCAGTGGGGCCTCCTTTAGTGTTGTTTGAGTTGCAGTGACTTTCTTTCCAAAAGTATATGTTGGACTTGCTCTTATTGGCCTTGATGGCATCCAGTGCAGGACTTGTTTTCCCACTAAGAGATATCTGACCATTCTTAGGTAGAATATTTGTTTTAGTAGAAAGTGATCAGCATGTGCTGCTGCTCGTCTGAGTTCGTGTTGTTCTGATCAGTGCTTGTTTTAATGTCTGTTTTTTTTTTTTTTTTTTTTATGATGTTTGGGCATCTTGATAGTCCTGACTAAATCATTTATTTGGTAAATCATCTCTCCTGACATTCCAGATTCACCATGGTTTTGAAGACATCAGAGAAATCCATGCATGCTTTACATGGCTGCAGGAAGTAGGGGTTGGAGGGTGCTGCAGCCCCCCCTTCTGAAAGTAGCAAAAACTTCCATAATTGAAAACTACATCGCCTACTTTTATTTTGTAAATCATAATTAATTTGGCTATGTTTCCCCATTAAATGCAATTTGATGACAGCCTGAAAAGAAATCAAATTGATAAAATGAAACTGCATTCTACATTTTTGCAAAGAGTGATGTTGCATGCTCATACTCGCAGCTCTTGCAGTGATGGGAACTTCGGCTTTGTTATGACCAGCTTTTTTAGGAGAGGGAAAAAGGCGATAACATAAAAAAAGCCACAGCTGTGATATGGGGAATAGTTATTTATTAACCAAAAGTAAGATTAAACAGTAACAAAAGGAGACTCTAAACTAGAGCTATCAAACCACAATCATAAGGCCAAAAGGTAACTAATAATAAAGAAAATACAACAAAAGATTCCTGAACCCAAAACACAGAACCTGAGAGCCACAAACAGAATTGATTTCCTCACTATCGAACAAACAAGATATCACTGACAACTAACTCCAGGAGGCACGTGAGCAGGGGTTAATTTGTGCCGGCACCTTGAGACTTTGATCTGTTTGTGCTCCGAGACTTATATGGGCAGATCCAGTACCTCTGTCACAGGAAAAAAAAACAAAAAAAAAAACACATTAATTGCATAAAATAATATATATCAACAATTCACAGAACAAATGTTACTAATTTCACATTGTTTAATACAAGTCAAAAAATAAAAGTAATTTAAAAGAGTCGCAGATATGCTGACGCACTGAATCAAACCTCTCCTCTGACAGGAAATTATTGCATCTGAGATTATTCATGAAGAGAGTAAACAAAGGGCGAATGAAACATGTCTAAAAGACAGTTAAATTTACTGTCATTTTTCAAAAAGAAGGAAGGGGTACACGATGAGACTCAAAACGAATCTGAATAACACCAGAAAGTGACACCGAGCAACGTGTCAGGAATGGGCCACAAAACAATTTGGACGCAGTCGATGTTGAAACAGGGAGGAGGAGGAGAGTCTGGACATGGCCGTGATGTGGGGTGTTTTTGACTGTTAAATATGGTAAGCACACTGTCTATTTTTAGGTCGCCGTGCCAGATTTTATATGATAACAATAGAAGATTTGTCTGATAAGCTGTAAGCTCTGTAGCTCTGAACTTTTTAAAGAAAATGTTTTACATGTTAATTGCGGACCATATCCTGTAAGTCTCCGGTGAAGTGAACTTTCTTTCAACGGTGTCTGTTCTGTGCAGCGTATAGCCCTATAAAAATATTAATAGTAATTAATTGTCAGAACATTTATACCATGGTTGTTTTTTGAAATTCAGGCTTCTAAGTCCCACAGCATGGTACGTGCTGTTTTTAGCACTGTTTTTTGCCTGTGTTCCGGGACCTGTATCTGTCTTGTCATTCCCACGCGGAACCATGCGTTCCGGTACCTTATGATTTACAACTTAAGTACTGCATGTGAGAGTGGTTGGTTACAGCCAGGTGCAGGTCAGTGCCCTGCCAGCCGCTTTTAACTATCCAGGTGAGTTGCAGGATTGGCCGACGAGCTGCTCTCTGGCCAGGCTCCCCAGCTGCAGGCGATGTAGCAATGATTTGGTTCCTGCAGCAGCAGTAACCTGGGAAACCACATACTCGACACAGACACAGGCACACTCTCACACACTTTGGGGGGGGGGGGGGGGGGGTGGAGAGTCAATACGGTGACGGTCGTAACAGGCTCTCTTCAGAGAGTTGGCTTTTTTAGCTCAACTCCCAGAGAACAGCCGACTCCTTTGACTCCTGGACAACTCTTCATTGTTAGATTCAGGATGTAAAAATTGACAGCTGATGTTTAGTGTTTTCATGAAAATCACCATGATTGCCCATTTTTGTGCATTAATTCTGTCATAAAGTCAATCGTATTGCCATTTTCTGATTCACTACAAAGAATCAGGTCTGATAGCTGTTCATTTTGAGCATGACACATTAGTAGCGGGAACTGCCCATGTCTGTTCCAAAGTTTCGCAAGCATGGCCCAAAAGCACATTTTGGATTTCTTGAGCATTCGCACCTGACCCTGATCCATGTCCATGGAGACATTGTTGCACAGCTGGACATTCAAGCCTTGATGAAACATTGCCACCCCAAAGCGCAAAAGCACATTTGGAGAGTTATGACAGCAGGCTGCAGCACAAGGTAAGAATACTGCTTGACTATGATTTTGCCGTCATGCAGTCAGTAGATATGATTTATCAACTGCTGAATTGTACTGAAATATCAGTTTTACTAAGGCTCTGTCATGTGATGCTATCTTTAATCCTGTAAGGCCTAAACGTGTTAAACATTTGTTTTTTATTTTGCTGCTGAGCAGTTTGCATTTTCGTGACGATTTTAATGTATAGTTGATGGTAAGCAACACAGTCAGCACAAGAGCCTCTCATAACATTAGGCCTGGTACCTGTGTCTGTATGCGCACATACCCACACACACTCATTGCATTAAGTCAAGACTTTTGTACCTGTGTTTGTGGGCTGTATTGTACCTTTGCAGCAACTCATTTTGTATTCTAGTAATTCGACAGTTTAACTGTAGTTCAAGAGGCATTGCACAGTCAGCGTCCATCCCGGCTAACTCTGGCCCCACCTTCCTTTGTTGGATGCTTTACCAAACTCACCCAATCCCCTAAGCACAACACCGAGAAGTGATAACATCCAGTCTGTGTGAAAATTGTGTTCATTTACATTTCCAGAAGGGCCTTATTAAACAATGTGTTTTTCCTCAAAGAGTAACACAATATCTATTCTGATCTATTGTGCTTGAGTTCATTTATTTGTCTTTACTGTTTACTGAAATGTTCAACAAAACCACATGGCCTGGTGCTGCTGTTTCATGTGTTATAGATAATAAGACAGTTAGTATTCCACTGTGCGCTTCTCATCCAACTGAAGAGTGAGCCAGTCAGATCATTGCAATATCTGATCCTCCCACAAAATGGGATGACAAATGAAGTGAAGACACTCCAGTTCTAACAGTCAGTGACTGGTGTGGCGACCCAGCTCGAAGGGAAAAGGGATGCAACATGTGTGAAGAACAGAACATTTATTTTTGTCTCTTAACGTAATGGTACAAAGTGAGCAACAGGCCCTGTCAAAACAAAAAGAACTATAGAACAGAAAATTCTAAAACAGAAAAGAAACTTCCAATCCTTAAAACAACTCAAAACATAACAACAAAATAAGCAAACCCAACCAGCCAAATACCCACCAGTCCTCACTGGACAGCACCCTCTAAATTGGAATTACCAACCACAATCTTAATAGACAGATCCAACACAGGTGAGTCCTAAAAGGTGTCTGCCCCTTCTGCTTGCAGCTCCCAGCCTTTTATCCTCTGCTGGCTCCTAATTGGGTGAGCTGATGCACCAATGGCAGGTTCGAGGGGCAGAGCTGGAGACCTCTGGGGATCCACTCAGGGATGAGCTCTGGCACACACCAATTTGCATGCTCTGTGGGACTGACTCAGGGAGAGAACAGAGAGGAAACAACACAGACCAGGGGTTGTAACAGTCCCCCCCACTTAAAATGCAGGTTCACACATGCATCACACATACAGAACACACTTCACATTTTGTAATTGAAGGTGAAGTTTACCACAACCTGGACAAGGCATCGGCCACAACATTCTCACTCCCATTTTTGGTTTGGATCTCAAGATTGTAATCCTGCACCAACAAGGCCCACCTCATGAGGCGCTGATTCCGGTTGTACATGTGCAAGAGGAAAACCAGAGGGTTGTGGTCAGTGTACACAACAATGGGTAGACTACAGGAACCGAGATACACTTCAAAGTGTTGGAAAGCGAACAGCAAGGCAAGTGTTTCCTTTTCGATGGTGGAATAGTTTAGCTGATCTGAGTTAAACTTCTTGGAAAAATATGCAACAGGATGGTCAATTCCATCTGAATCCACTCGGAGCAGTACAGCACCAGCACCCACTGCATTGGCATCAACCTCCAGCTGGAATGGTTTGTCGAGGTCATGAGCAGCAAGCACAGGAGAAGTGGTTAGGAGAGACTTGACACTCTTAAATCGATGCTGACACTCTGGAGTACAGGCAAGCTCAATCTTTGGACTAAGCACTAAGCAACTATGGTAGTAACCAGCCATGCCAAGGAAACTACAAAGTTCTTTCCTGTCCTTTGGCACGGGGCATTCTACGATGGTGGTTACTTTGGCTTCAATTGGACGCACCTGTCCTCTTCCTACCTGTTTACCGAGGTAGGTGATGATGGCCTTACCAAACTCACACTTGGCCAAGTTCAAAGTGAGATTTGCACCAGAGAGACGGCTGAATACCTTTCCAAGTAGCTCAATATTATGGCGTCATTTTAGTGCCAAAATTCCGCGGGCAAAAAAATCAAAATCGCGCACAGTTAACCCACTCTCTGTGCGCTCGCGATGCCTCTCCGCGCGCGCGTGGACTCTTTCTGCGCGCGCGCGGTCACTTTCTACGTGCGCGACATCACTTTCTGTGCGCGCGCGATCTCTTTCTGCGCGCGCGGTGACATGTCTGATCTGTCTGCTCGCGCGGTGGTGTTGAGTTTTGGCACTCAGGGGGCGGGCTTTGAGTTGACGCCACTCAACCCCCCTCTCCTTTGTGATTGGTTGCTCTAAACGTCTACTGTCTTCCGGTCAGAGCCAATCAGAGGTTAAGTAGGGCGGGTAGTCATCGTTTGGCGGCAGAATTGGAAAATTGAGGAGTAAAATTCACACAACATAACCTCCATACAGTGATTTGATTACTGTGGAGGAGACCTGGCTGTTTCCTGGGAGGAGAAAGAATGAATAAAAACGTCTTCATGGAGCCATCAAGGCTATCTGTCTCAAATGTATATGTAAATTATATTTGATTTATATCTGTTAGTGTATATCTGTTATTCATCTAATTATAAATCTGTCTTAGATTTTTTTTGATTACATTCAATTTGTATCAGCTAGTGTATATCTGTTATTTATTTAAGTATATCTGTCTTAGATTTATATGTAAATTATCTAATTCATATCTGTTAGTTTATATTTATTTGATTATATCTGTCTTAAAATAATATTTAAAGCGACACTAAGGAACTTTTCAACCTTAATAAAACATTTTAATATCTTTTGTGATGATACATCGACTTACAACGAGTTGAATGACCCCTCTGTCACGGGCTGAGGTCATCAGTATTGCTTTCACTTGGACTAAGAAACTGTGAGGAGGGTGGTAGGAACCCTGCACACGGCATGCGTCACATTATGATATAACATCGTTTAGCCACCATTAGATCCATTACCTCGTCGCTATCCGTCCTTCACACAGCCACTGGAAACAAATGCAGGCGAGTTCAGTCCTACAGCGCGCCAACCGGAGCAGCATTTTATGACGCCACGCACTAGTCCTCATGGGAACTGTAGTATTTGTTCAGGCAAAACACTACCGCTTTTGTCCACTGGCGCCGCCAAAATCAACGGAAACTGAAAGTTCCTTAGTGTTGCTTTAAACTCTAATTATGTTATTTAGTTTATATCTGTTATTCAATTACACCTATCCTAAATTTATAGTTAATTTTTTCTCCTTTTTTTCTGTCTTTTTCCCTCTCTCTCAGATTTCATTTGATTTTATGCCAGGATCAGTGAAGTACTTTTGCTTTTTTTTTTTCCTTTGTTTTGAGCAGGTGATATGTTGATAAGTTTCATAAGTCACAAAAGTAATAGACCCATTTGAAGACAGTAGACGTTTAGAGCAACCAATCACAAAGGAGAGGGGGGTTGAGTGGCGTCAACTCAAAGCCCGCCCCCTGAGTGCCAAAACTCAACACCACTGCGCGAGTAGACAGATCAGACATGTCACCGCGCGCGCAGAAAGAGCTCGCACGCAAACAAAAAGTGATGTCGCGCGCGTAAAAAGTGACCGCGCGCGCGCAGAAAGAGACCACGCACGCGCGGAGAGGCATCGCGAGCGCACAGAGAGTGGTTTAACTGTGCGCGATTATGATTTTTTTGGGCGCGGAATTTTGGCACTAAAATGACGCCATACAATATGCTCTTCCCATCAGTTTGAATAGAGAACAAGGTCGTCCACATAAGCACAACAGTTTTATAGTCCAGACAACACTATACTATTCAGTCGCTGGAAAGTTGCGGGTGCATTTCACCTGCAACCTCCAACCACCCAAACAAGAAGTGGACCATGACCATGTCCAGGAGAACTGGCCCATAACAACAGCGACTCAGTATGGGCCACTCTCCATATCCAGACTATTGACCTCCTACAGTATTTTCTGTTTCTCCAGCTGTACGTTGAAGATTAAAGACCTGCAACAAATAATATGAATATCAGAGCACACCAGAACCAGATCTATCATGCTCCAAGGGATTTTATTCGGTAGAGGGCTGAAAACGGCCCTGGTGAAACACCCTGGTGTGTGCCAAACAGTGAACAAAGCAGTGTGATAAGCTTCACACTGATGAAACTTCATCACTGAACAAATGAACGGCTCAAAACAGAGGAGCCAACTCCTCAGGTCCAGACTCAGTTTCCAATTTACATGTCAAGGAACAGACACACTCTTTTATTTGCAGCGCTGCATCCATTTTGAACAGAGATGACAGATGGTTTGAGAGAAGAGTAAAAGAGGTCATCTGTATAAAAACTCCTCTTAGGAAGAGGTTTACAGCAACAATTCTTCTGAATCAGTTTCAAAGATCAGACAATTCTTCTTCAGTTTATCTCTTTGTGTTTACTGTGTGAAGTTTTCAGAGACCAAACCATACAGCCTGCTGTTGATGTTGTTTCATGTGTTTCAGGTGGTGACATTGTTGGTAACACAAAAGATTTCCATTACGAGTTTCTCATCACATCCTTCTGTGTGATGAGAAACCAATCAGATCGTTGTGATGTCTGACCCTCCCACTTTCTGAGATTACAAATAAACCGAAGACTCTTTGATAGCTACAATCAGTGGTGGAACTCTCAGAAAATGTTTGTCACATTTTGTTTTCTGTTGATGATCAGAGTCGGACGTAAGTTTTTGTTGAAGTGTCAGATTCAACTAACACATAAAATATGAACATATGGAATTCTGCTTATAATTCGGTTTGCATTTTTCTTTCAGACTGCACAGATGATCAGACTTTTGAGACAAAGTCTGTTGCTGCTCAACAACATGCGACCCTGGAATGTCCTCGAGAGAAACTTCTGAATTCTGACAAGCTGTACTGGATCAGAATCATTTCTGGTCACCAGCTTGAACTCTTGGGAAGAACAACAGTCCTTGATGATGAAGGAGTTCATAAAACTCCTCATTTTACAACCAAACAAGAAAATGAAATTTTTATTCTGCACATTCACCAAACTCAGATCAATGACACTGGACTTTACTACTGCATCCGGACCAGCTGGGACAGCATAACCTTTTTGAGAGGAGTGTTTCTCATTGTTGAAGGTAAAGTGAACCAATTTTATATTTAGATGTGTAAACTTTCATATTCATTCGCATGGAATTATATTCTTTATGTATTCACTTAATTCCACAAATACTTATTCATTTAATATTTTTTTTACAAGAAAATTTTACTGATTGCATACAGACTCAGCTGCTTTTCACTTAAATTATGCATCACTTTTTGTCACTTCAATATTTACTGAAAGATTAAATTGCTGACTCATTTGCACTTTTTAATCATTGTTTTTAGATTGGTTGCTTGTTTTATATTTCATACTTCCCAGGACCCCAATCTTCCATCTCTGGCATCATTCAAGCTCCTCCGTCTGCTGCGGTCCATCCAGGAGAGTCGGTGTCTCTGCAGTGTTCGGTCCTCTCTGACTCTGAGAAGAAAACATGTTCAGAAGATTACAGAGTTCACTGGTTCAGAGCAGGATCACATCAATCTCACCCCAGTTTCATTTATACTCATGGAGGCAATGCAGAGTGTGGAAAGTCTTCACAGAAATGTTTCTATAGCTTCTCTAAGAAGGTCAATGTCTCTGATGCTGGTACTTATTACTGTGCTGTGGCTGCATGTGGAGAGGTCATGTTTGGAAATGGAACAAAAGTAGACATTAAAAGTAAGTTCAGAATATTTTCCTGGTAAAATTGGTTCACTTCAACAAGCAAATAATCACAATAATTAAATGTTTTATTTTCTCAGATTGGAATCACACAGAAATAGCTCTTTGTATTGTCTGTGCTGCTTTGGCTGCAAGTGTGACTGTTTCAGTCTATCTCATTTGGACCATCAAGAAGAAGAATTTTAACTGTGGTAATACAAGTTACATTAAAATCAGTATATTTAACACCACATGCTTTAAAGTGACTGACAACAAATTTTAGCTTCAATGTCTCTGTTGAACAGGTGCTGAACCAGCCAGCAGTGATCAGCAGGTGAAGCCTCAGATTGAAATACAAGGAAAAGTTGTTGATGTCAGATAATTTCATGAAAATAAAGTTATAACATTTGTAACAATTTTGTATATTTCTTCAGGCAGATGAAGCTGTGTTGACCTATTCTGCGCCAACCTTCAGCAGGAGAAAAGTCACAAAAGCAGAAAGAGGAAACACACACTCGGCTCAGAAAGAGACGATCTACACTGACGTGCGTTTTCACCACTGAGCAAGTGAAACTCTTATTCTGATTGACAATATTAATGTAGTTAACATGAGTAAAGTATTAAATGAAATGCATTTGCATTTCAGTGATAACGTAGTAATTTGTGTTATTTGTGTTATTGCGATTTCTTTTCAAGCTCTCATAAATACAGTTTATGCCATGTAATGCTATTTTTTTAATGTAAATTGCAACAGAGCAAAGTCACAGTTTGAATTGATTTCCTGAGTATTTTAAATCAGCTTTATTATAAAGTTTCCTTGAACTTCATTGCCACAGGTGGCAAGCTAAAATTACCTAAGCAAATAGAAAATAAACACAACAGCAGCAGCAGTTCAGTGCACATCATCAGTACTCTTTACACCTCTGATTTAAATCATCACTCATTCATCTTGAAGTTCATGTCTGTGATGATTAACATTCAACTGTACCTCAGCTCATGCTGATTTTGATGTAGTTTCTTCAGAACTTTGAATCCAACACCAAGTATTAAAAATATCCTCCCTTTTTCTGTGTCAGTGTTTTTCTTTTTATGGTTGTGACAGTGTGCTGAAAGTATTTTGTTTCTCTTTATCTGACACACAGTTTTTTTTTAACAAAATATGTCTATTGTATGTATCCATTCAATGTGAACAAATAATCAAGACTAACTACATGCGTAGTTGATTTGCTTCACTAAAACAAGAAAATACAATCATTTAAACCTGTTTCCTTGTTGTTCCTTGCTTTGGGAATAAAAAAATGTTCTACCTTGATCAAATGTCATTACTCGTGCTGTAAACCCTCTTTAAATCTGTCAAGCCAGATATAAATATACGGTTTTCTCCCTTTCAATACACAATGCAGAGCAGCACGACATGAAAAAGCCTTGATGAAATTGTACAAAAACTGTTATTACAAGTCAGAACTTTACAACTTTATGAAAATTTCACATTTCATTAAAATAAACTGATAAATATAATGTCATGACTTGAAGGAAACAAAATAGAATTAAAAAAAGTTTTCATTTGAGTCAGTGACAGAGTCTCAATATATTGTATGTGTATTGTAAAAACACTGAAACTATCACCTCTCATCAAAGTAATCACAGAATTTAACTGAAATACTCAAATTTACTGGCGTCAGGTGAACTGAGAGTTGAAGTTAATTGTGTGAGTTTTACTCTCAATGCGTGAGAGATAATAGATCTGTTTTCATCTGACATAAAACTGTTCTGTTAGTGAAGTCGTGTCACTACTGCAGTCCGACTTCTGGTGTGTGTTTTTAGCCCGAGGTCATACCTGTGCATTATTTTATTCATGCTGTGTGTTTCTTGTTTTTGTGAATTCACCATGCAAATGAAGCTGCAATGTACCAAAGACAGGATCGACTGACTGGAAGGAGGCGAGTTGGACTACTGACGTCACCCGATGTTGGAGCGATTGTGAGGAGTGGTTCATCCTATACTGTATCACAACCAGCCATGACTGCACTGCACTGTGCTGAGCCTTTGTAGCAAGTAGATACTGAGAGACTTTTTGTTTCAGTTCTTGTTCACTTTGATTGCTAAGTTTGAAACTGAAAGACTAGTTTGGATTTTGGTTTGCTCAGGGGCAGTAACTCTCATTACTTGATCACTTTTTGCTGTAAATAAATCATTAGCATCATTATCTCTGAAAATTTTATTTCATGGTCTTTGATGCTGCAGTGTAAATTGGTGGGTCAAGCACAAGAGGTTTGAGCAAATTTATCTACTGAGCAAAGGCTATCACACATTAAAGACAGTCATCCTGCAGGCTTATGAACTTGTTCCTAAAGAATACAGACAAAGTTCAGAAACTTCAGGTTCAGGTTTTGAGGAAACCGACAACCAGACATATGAGGAGAGGCCGACAGTTGGCTCAGTCACCATACTTGTTGATGAGTTTATTCAGATCCAAGACTGTGTTTTCTGTGCAGCCATCACAAGGTCAAAACTTTGTGTCAGAGTGAGAAAACATATCCCCCAAACTTTAGTGGAAAAATGTTCCCAGCGCCAGACCACAGCGAGTGTTTCTACTGTCACGAGCTGGGTCATTTAAATGCAGTCTGTCCAGTTTTTTTCTGAAAAAAAAGGTACATCCAAACCAAACAACTCCAAGAGTCAGGTGCCTCTCAACAACTTTCCTGCAGCCATGTGCTTGGTTAAATCTGTGCCATCATCTGAAGTTTGCTCAACACGTTCTGAGTGTGACAGTTCTGAGGTTGAAGCCCGTTTTCAGCCGTTTGTGGCACAACATTTTTTTTTCTGTGAAAGATTGTACCAATTAAGATCCTTCGCGAGGCGGTCGCATCTCATTCACTGATCCTAAGCGACGTCCTGCCGCTCTGGAACGAGACCTCATGTGGATCTAACGTGTCAGTGTGGGGCATCGGGAGGTCTGTGTGGAGAACTCAGCTGCAGTGCATTTACAATCACTGCTCTTCACAGGACCAGTCAAAGTAGCTGTGTGTGAGCGGCTGCCAGTTAATGGTGTCTCATTCATTCTCAGACATGATTTAACTGGAAGAAACATCTTTCCTCACCCAGTAGTTTCCAATGTTGTGGTCCTCATTTTGTCCACTACCGGTCCTGCTGATCCCTCCGTTCCCACTCTGTTCCCTCCACCGTTAAGCACACACAGGCTCGTAAACCTGATGAAATTACATGAAAATGAGGAATCTGCCTTGACATTGAATGTTGTAAAAAATAAAAGGAGTCCAAATGTAAACACCACACTCCTCTCTTCTCTGGTGATGCAGGGTTAACTCTGGATGTGAAGCGTGAAATGTTGATCACTGCCCAGAAAGGTTAGTCAGCTTTGACTCTGTGACTTACTTCTGTGTCAGTTGCTGAAAACACATCAGTTGTTTTCTTTTGGAAAATGTCAGGGGTTTGTTGAGAAAATGGAGTCCTGATATTATGGGGAGTTAACCTAATAGTAATGCCGTAACAGTATCGCCTGCAGGTGCTTCACACAATTGTGTTTCAAGCTATGATGAAAAAACTTACCACACAAACTGTGCAGCAATCTCTTGGTCCATGTGAACTGGTGTTTGGTCAAACGGTGCATGGTCCACTGTGTCTGCTAAAAGAAAAATGTTTTGCCGAGATCAGTCCAATTTTTCCCCAGAATTGAGAACATCAAAATAGTGTCTTTGGTAACCCTTTCACAAAATCACACATTAATTTTTTATTGAAATTGTGGAGAAATATACAAAAACATTGTGTATTTTGATGATATGTCACTGATAATTTAAATTTCAGGTGCCAAAGGTATTTTCTTGATAACATAAAGGTGAAATTACCCTCCATTTGGACATCAAGCACTGAAATTGGAATTTCTAGATTGGAAACCTTTAACAATGATAGGGATTAAAGCTAAATAAATAAATCAATAATATATATTAAAAAAAAAAAACAAGTTTAAAAAAATGTTCACAACATTTATTGAAACATTGATATTTACTGAAATTGTCACATCATGTTGTGAAACTTATATTCTACAAAGTGGAAATAGGCCTTCATGACTGGCAAAAACAAGGAACAACCTGGACATTGAAGTGTGGTTCCTGCATGATCTTAGCGGCCCCTCAGAGTGGCCCCATTGCTGTCTAGATGAGGGCCTCTGAACCCAGGCACTTGAGGCCCAGTGTCCTGCATGTTTTAGATCTCAGTTGCAACACGCCTGATAGCAATGAGGGCTCATTACTGGGCTGCTTCACAAACATAATGAAGACTTCAACACCAGACTGAGGAGTGCTGGCATGCGCTCCAACAAAAATATGTGGATCATTTGTGGATTCATGGATTGCCAGAGATCCACATCTATGACTGATCCTGTGCAAATTATTCATTAGAAGCTATACAGAGCAGGAAGTTTGAAGCTGCTTGTTAAGGATTTGAAGTGGCAGCATCTATTGAGGATGTAATCAGCCATCCTCACCACCTGCTGCAGGTCGTTCCTGGTTTGTTGGCTGAGATGTGGAATTTTTGGGTCCAGGGTCAGACTTCACTGAGTTCAGTTTACAACTACACAGTTTCTTCATGAAAAGCAATAAAGATATTCACAAAACCTGGACAAGGACACACTGTAATGCCTGCAGGATTTTGCTGTCATGTCAGAACCTGACAGGACCATGGCTTCATCATCCACAGAAAACCCACACAGGTTTTTTTGAACATCAGTAATAAAAGCTCTGTTTCCTTTCAGGGATCATTCTGAGGGAAAACTTCTGGCAGCCTGAGTACAGTTTGAATATGGATGTGAAGTGTGACACGCAGACATGAACATTTGTTTGTTGTTTGAAAGCATTGAGATGTTTTCTGACCATTTCAATTACTTCTACATACAGGTCTCGTAGTGTTCTGCTTGTAGATTTGAAGCTACATTGTTCATCTGAATCAGTAAACTTGGCTATAACTCCATGGGTCCACGATGTTAAGTTGGCTTAAGTTTTGCAAAAGATATATGTAATGATGGACACTTCTCTGAGAGAGCTGTTCCTGTCACATGTCCTTTCTTTCATATTTTTCACACCTGTGTGCACAGCGGCGTTGCTTGTACCTGAAACAGAGCAACACGAATGTCAAACTTTGTTGTGGCTGTTCTTTTAAAAAAAGTACATGAGGGCAAAGTGACAGTTTGTCTTCCTGTCTCACTCTCTGGTCACATTTCAGGAAGTAGATGTTCACCTTTTGGTTAAATACACTTGTGTAAGTGAATTTCTAATGGTAATCTGACTCTATATGAGGGGATGACTACATTTGTGAAAGTATTTTTATTGTCGTTAACTTTTAATTACAGTTTTAAATGTTGTATGGTAATGTTTGACAGATGAGGGAGGAGTTCACTTTATCCCGATCAACTCTGCAAACACAGATCTTTACATGTCAAATATAAATGAAAAATGTATTGTAATAATTTAAAAACACTGACCAACCATTATTCAAACTTTCTCTTTTAACGGCCTTGATCTATTTAACATTCATATATGTATGACATGTATTGTCATCTTCATTAATGAGATAAAATGGCACTTTGTTCAGTGACAGTCTCTGTGTTGGTCTTGATGTGTGTCTACAATAATGACTCACACGTTCATTGATTTCATTCTACTGTTCACTTAAGTTTGCCAAATCCTCATGTCCTCTCAACAATCTTAAAGGGGCTGTATCATGTTTTTTTAGCTAGTCCAAACCCTAGAAATGGCATTAACATGGTAATACTTTATTTTTGGCGCAAAGGAAAAGTCATTTTGTGTGAAATACAAGATTTTCTGGGGCTAATTCTGAAACCCGGAAGAGAAAACGCTCTGTTTCACTGAAAATCCCGCCTCTCCCACTGTGGACTTTGACTGACAGCGTACTTCAACCAATCAGCGCTTCGTTAGCATCTCTAAGGGTTAGCTTTAGCTCTTTAGCTCTGGCTCTCTACACGGAAATACACGCGAAACGTCTTTTCCTGTTAGAAACTCACCACGCGCAGACCCTTCAGACTCTTGCTCTTGCTTGACTGTTGCTTTCATACGATGGTTAAAGTTTATCTCCGTAATCAGAGTTTGAAAAAAGTGGCAATGCTGATTGCCGAGGGCCTGCCGGAGGGGGGCTCAGGGGAGCCATCTTCACCGTGTGACATGAACGTGGGAAAACAGAGCGTTTTCACGGGTGCGGGAGGGGCTGCCTCTCTGAGCAGCACAACAAGGAGGAAAGCTCAAACATGCAGGCAGGAAGGAAAAAAAATGCTTTGGGGGTGTTTTTGGTGGGTACATAGCCATATAACAAGGTTAAAACATACAAAAAGTGAATTTTGCATGATACAGCCCCTTTAAAGCTTCAAAAAATAAACAAACTGAACTACTTATTTATGTTAAACACAATCAAATGACGCTTTGTGTGATGCCCCCAACTCCGTAAAAATCACTCCAACTGTGCTTTGTAATAAGGTCGTCGAAGTGGCGTAATTCACTTCAACCTTTGGTCACTCGCCTCTCAGTCTTAATTACACCTAGTCATCTAACGTGACCAATAGAGTTGGGAAGACCACGTGACCTACATGCAATGCATGATGGACATGGGGGTCTGGTAAATGTAAACAATCTCATCAAGCGCTATCACCGGCGAGCTGACTATGACGTAATTACAGCTTACTACTCAATTCAGCGATTTAAAAAAAAAACAGAAGGGCGTTTGGATGGTAGAAAAAAATATGTACAATGTGAGATAGAGCACTGCAGGACCCTACGCAGAAAAAATGGAATAAAAGATGAAGAAAAGGAATGAGGAAAAAGTACAAAGTCTGAATGAAGTGGACTCGTACAAGCACACCGAATGGATAAAGGACGTCAGCGTGCTGCCGAACTTTCAGCACGCACACATCTAAACTCTTAATCTCAGTGACTCCTTCGACAAGAACGTTGACCAACTGTTTAGTCTTCCTTTGAATGCTCTCTGCACTGCAAAAGGATGACTATAACATTTATTCAAGGATTCCCAAGCTTTTTTTTTTATTTTTTTTTTATTTCCCCTTGTCCTGTTCAGCAGCTGGAGTGTGCAATATTGTAAGATTGTAGCCTTTTACTATCCGAACAGATTTTAATGTTAGCAACAGGACGAGAATGAATCTCCTCCTGTTGCTGCCTTTACTTAAAGCTGGCATCCGGCATGGCTGCCGGACAGGACCGGGACGGAAACGCTCAGAGAGCGAGAGACAGAAAGAGAGAGAGATAAAGAGAGGAAGAACGGGGGGCACAACCTATGTACAAATTCACAACAAATGCAAAACAGTGTTGTTGACGCACCACATACAACCAAGAACAATCCCAAACCCCAATCTAGACAATACCAAAACAGAGCCGACAACCAACACAAAACTGACAGAACCATACATAGATATAATTTTTTTTGTTTTTTTTTCCCCTGACGAACCATAGTAGTAAACAGACTAGTAACTACTAGTAAACTCAGGGCGTGCATCAAGAGAGGGCTACTACAGATCACCATTATTCTAAACACCACAAGAAGACAAGGTAACCAAGTATGTGAAGAGTGATTAAAGATCCGCGTGATCATGCAAATATGATGGTGATAGTGATGGTGATAGTGATCATGCATATATGACCTCTGACCCCTGAGAAGGCCAGAAGCAGGCCAGAGAGGCCCTAAGAGCCCAGACAGCCGGCGGTCATCACAGAGCCTGGATCAAAGCTGCTCCCCCAGGCAGACGCCCCAGCTCCGGTTCAGAAATGGGGCAGAGGAAAGCCCCGGCCGGGGATCCCGGCGGTCCCGGGGCCCGGGGCCCAGGCCCCGCGGAGCCACGACCGGCAGGAGCCGGCCCACCCCGGGCGCCGGACGCCCGGGGCGGGCAGAGCCGAGAGCCCAAGGCCCAAGAGCCCAAGAGCAACCCCCCACACAGGCGGAGGGCCATGACCCACCCGGGAGAACCGGCCCACACGGGTGGCTACCCACCCCAAGCCAGTACACCCCCCAGCGCTCCGGCCACGCACCCCGAGATCCAGGGCATCACAACCCCCCCCCCCCCCCCCCCCCCCCCCCCCCCTCCACCCCTGCCACCCTGTCCTCTCCCACCTCACTCCCCCCCACCCCAACCCAACACTTACACCCTCTCACTCACACACACATACACACACACACACACACACACACACACTCACACACACAACCACTCATCCCTAAACCAAACACACCCACATTCTGACACACTCACACACACACGCTAGCAATCACGTACATACACACACACACGCACGCATGCACGCACGCACGCACGCACGCACGCACGCACGCACGCACACACACACACACACACACACACACACACACACACACACACACACACACACACACACACAAAGTCAACCCTACCCCAAACACACTCACATTCCCACGTCATCCAACCGCCATGTCCTGTGGGAGACCCCCCGGAAGGCAACGGAACACTGAACCCCACATCCAGGACCCCCCGCCACCCACAACCGCCGCCCCCACCCCCAAACCCCACCGCTGCAGACAGGTATGCACCCCCCAGAGCCAGCAGCCCCCCAAACCACAGCCGGTCCAAACACCAGGCCCGTGGGGAAACAACAGCCCCCACCCCCCGCCCCCACCCAGAAGGAATCCAGAAACAGGGGCGCAGAAGACCCCCCTGCCCCCTCCCTCCCGCCCCTCCGTCTCATGAGTGTTGATGGAGTATATGTTGTTTGCGATTAAAATTGAGGGACAGTAACCACACCGTGCCGCGAGCGAGGCCAAACGAGCAGTCCCATCTGCCTGAACAGCCCCACCCCTGACACAGTGCACCAAGACCCCCCGACGTGTGTGTTTGTATGTATTGGTCGTGTTAGATGACTAAGTGCAATTAAGACTGAGAGGCGAGCAACTGAAGGGTGCAGTAATTGGGGCCACTTAGATGGCCCCCTCCACCACACCCTACCTGATAAGCCCGCCTCCCAAAGTCCTACGTGTGTGTGCATGAGAGCGGGGGGAGAGGGGGGCCCAGGGATGCCGCAGCACCCCCGTCATTCCCAAGCTTGAGTGCAGGCTTCCTCATCATACATATGTAAATTAGTCCATGGCTAACTCTGGCATATTTACACTACTTCTGAAAAAGAAGTGTTAATCAATATACAAGGGGGGACCCAAAAGAAACTGGACTGTGGTTATAAAAAAAAAAAAAAACAACCAAGAATGATTTCAGACTTTTGTCCGTATTGTTGGAGCCCAGGACTTCCATCCCACCGACTCCACCCGGTTCTTTTATTCTATGCTTGGTATAAAGAATGCCAAAATGACTGAGTTCAGATTATTACCATTTACTTAAGTTTAGCCAAATGTAATGCTTAGCGCTGGACCTTACAGGGAAAGATGTGAAGTATTTCGCCTCGAAAGGATCCAGATTGTTGATGAAACAGAGTTTTTATTCCATATTCTTCTGGGCTGGGCCCCTAGGTTGGACTTTGTTCGCAATTGGACAATTTGATATTGATGTCAGCTGCCAACCAAGAGCTGACATCCTTATCGAGTATGTTTTGGAACACTAGTGAGTGTGTATTGGTTTCTCTGGAACGTGAGGGTATGTTTACACTTTAGCAGAGCATCTTACACTTGGTGTACTTGTCTCAGAAATGGCCTAATATGCAGTTAATACAATTGCTCCATGGTAGTAGTGCTAATTAAAGTATATACCTAACAGTTATATGTCGCTATAGCATAGCCTTAAGCGTAACTGTGAAAAATGTCACCTTCCAAAGACACATAGGCAGCTCACACGCAGTGTTTATGTTATTACAATCCTACTCCCTTCTTTGAAAAATCCCAAAATGGTCTTGCGCCTTTTAACAACGGAACAGAAACAGGCTCGCATGGACATGTGCCAGGAGCTGAAAAGATAGCTGGAGGACGAGGTTGGCTCTTGGGCTCTTGGGCCCTGGGATCTTGGCTCTTGGGCCCTGGGCATCCAATGCCCGGAGGGGGGGGGGGGTCTTGGCTCAGTCTTGGCGCCCTGGGGCCCGAGCCCCGGGGGTCCTGACTGGGGCCTTTCTCTGCCCCCTTCTGGACCGGTGCATCGACGTCTGCCTGGGGGAGTGGCTTGGATCTGGGCTCTAGGATGGCTGCCAGTTGTTTGGGCCTTGAAGGCTTCTGTGGCCTGCTTCTGATCTTCTCAGCGGTCAGAGGTCATATATGCATGATCACTGTCACATTTGTATCACATAGATCTTTAATCACTCTTCTTTTTCTGCATGTGGACTCAGTTACCTCTTTTTCTTGTGGTGATTTAGACTAGAGTAGCTTGATACTTATAATCACATTTGATTACATTAATCTCCACTGTTAACAATAAGCGAAGAGCTCATTCCCTGAAATCAGCTTCGCTGTTTCAGAGCAACCCACCCCCCGCCTTGTGCGCATGGAGCACGGAGTGTAAGGACTCTGTCAGAAAGTGTGTGTGTGTGTGTGTGTGTGTGTGTGTGTGTGTGTGTGTGTGTGTGTGTGTGTGTGTGTGTGTGTGTTTTAACTTTCGACTCCAGAGAGGAACAGTATAGACATAAGTTATTAGTAGCAGTCTGTGACAAATACAGACTTTTTTAAATCACCAAATAGTGAGCAACAACTGAGCAGTATTGAGGATGGATCTTCCAGAAAGTAAAGAAAGACTGGCTTCTGGCACTGCCACAACTCCAGCACAGACCCCAACAGGCAAAGGAAAGTTAAATTTTACGAGCGTTACTGAAAGAGTGAGGAAGGAGTTCCCCTCTTCCGTGCACGTACGAGGGTGGACCCAAATGAAACCGGCATTTGGTCATAAAATACTAATAATAATGAGTTTCGACTTTTGGTAAGCCTAGTGCATATCTGTGAAAAATCTGAGATCCCAGAGTGACACTGACGTCTGTCACGCACTGTTTATAGTAACAGAGTGTATCCCCGTCTGCAATTTTTCCGAAATGGCGACATTGACTGGAAAGCTACACTGTAAAAAGCGATACCCTCATTTAGTTATCATAACTTCTTTTTAAAATTTATTTCAATTTAAAATAATGAGTTATGGAATATCAACTTAATTTCATTAGTTATTGGCATGACAACTTAAAGTTAAAAGCTCGTTCAATGAAATGTAAATTTTAATGTGTCAACGTAACTTAACATTGTGAGTTTTAAAATGATAACCGGATCTTTCAAAAACTGATCATGACCACTGGTGTGGCGGCAATATTAATGCGCGGTACAAATAGTGCTGGAAATTTGGTCTTGATCTGATAAGGGACTAATATTGATATAAGATTTTTGTCACACTTGAGCAGCTGCTCCAGCCAGTCGCATTGTCCTGTTAACAGAAGAAGAGGAACACCACCTGAGCAGATTGAGGACCTGAAAAGCGAAGTGGCGGATGAATACTATTTGTCAGCAAGGTCCGGATGAGACGACCTGGAGAGTCGACATCAGGCGGGCCTTTTTTCGACGAGGAGCAGAGAGGAACGAGTGAAATAAGGTTAGTTGCATTTATGAAAATGTTAATGCAACCCAATTTGCAAATTGGTTATGAAGAAATTAATTTCCGTCTCTGTAATATTTTAAAACACAGGTGATTGAAACAACAGCTTGTTAATGCCGAGTAATGGAGGTGCACCTCGCTAAACAGTGCTCAGGTTTACTTTAAAACTTCTATTAGGAGGAAATGCAGGCAACTAGCGCGAGTTTTATAACACGCAGTCCCTCAGAAGCATACATAGTGCTCGGTAAAAGTTTTGCATCACACCGGGGCTGTTTGCAGGCGAGTTAGCGGCTGCGGGAGAGGTTCTGTGTCAGTAATTAGCCGTGTCCCGTGTTGTGTTGGTGCGTGTTCCTGTCTGCGTGTGCTGTTTCCGGCGGGGACAAACGCCATTTCGCCTAGTGAAAGTTTTTCGTGCTATCGGCGCTGTTTGCAGGTGAGTTAGCAGCCGCAGGAGAGGCTCTGTGTCATATTTTGTCAGTAATTAGCCGTGTCTGTGTCACAGTGTCAGTAATTAGTCGTGTCCCGTTGTAGTTTTTTATATATATATAAATCGTGTGTCTTGGCTATGAAAAACACTTGAATGCATAGTTTTATCATGTCGCATGCCTTATGTCAAGAACGCCAAAACTGCAGTCATATTTTCTTCTGAAATTAATGTTGTGTAAAAGAAGCTGAGTTCCCCCGTTTACAAGTCAGCGCATTCCATCGGGATATCCCCATTCAAACCACAGCGCACAGATGACGCCATGACTGCATTTGCACTTCATGCCACTATGTGTGCTGTTTGCATGTTCAACCTTATTTCATAGACACCACAGAAGAAGAAGGGCGCTGCAGGCTCTCTCTGCATGTTGTCAGAAAGAGTGTGAGACGGCAAGACGTGGTAATATGTTCAATGTTCCGATGCAGCGTTTTTTCAGTAAAAGAGAAGAACTGGACGATCGTTTCTGCACATTTTATTTACTCAGTAGCAGTTAAACTGTGTCACAAGTAGTTTGTGTACTCAAAAGACCAAGATTCCTTGCAGATAGAACATGCGCAGAACAGTATTTAATGTCTCTTTCAACCGAGATATCCCGATTATATGAACAGAAATTCGGGTTTGAAAAGGAGTAACCCAGCGGTCTTACTCGGGTTTTTAAAAACTTGAATATGAGCTAATTCGTTTTTTTTGTAGGTGTTTAAATGGCCATGCTCAACCGGGTTATTGCCAATATTCTGGTTTTAAAAGGGCTATTGGCTGCATGTTGTTACACTAGTGCGCAAAGTAATTTGAGAATAATATTAATATGCTCACACATCATTTTCTCCTTTTTCAACCCTAACTTGTTTAATGGTTTTGTCCTGTTTCCAGTTCATATGACTAATGCCATACTGTATACCATACTCTCAAAATGTATGTTTTGTGTTTTAGGTGCAGAACGTCCATTCATTAAAGTTCCACTAACTGTGGATGAAGTGGAGCTGTAAATTCTGCGGTTTTGCCACCTACAACGAAAGAACTATAGTGAGTCATTACAAAGACACTCATGGACATGGAAGACGGGGATTGAGCTGCATTTACCCAAACTGTCTAACTGTGCTTAAATCCCATGTGGATTTTGCAAAACACATCAAGGAACATAAAAAAGGATCAAATCCAGTTGCTAAACTACGCTGTGAACTCTGTACTTTTTCAGCACCAGCCAACATCAAGCAGTATTTTCTTCATTTAAAGAGACATTTGAGAAATCGAGAGACTGTGAGTTGTCCATTTGTGGGGTGCTCTTTTCAGTCAAGGGTATTTTCAACTTTTACTGCCCATAAGAGTCGATATCATCATACTGCTACATTTGTTGATTTCAAACCTGACCTTGTTGTAAAATGTCACAGTCAAGCCATTGTAAATGATGAAGAGGAAGACCTGGATGATTTAGTGTCATCAGATTTATTGTTGCCTGAATCTGAAGTTCAACCTGTGCATAATTCAATTCAGCGCCGGATTGCATCCCTTTTACTTCGCCTTCAAGCAGTCCTTCATGTGTCACAATCAGCAATTCAAGACATTGTTGATGACTTATTTGATGTTGGTGAATGTGTCGGACAAATAACTAGGCAGACAATTGAAAATATTTTGAAGGAGCATAATTGCACATCTGAGGAATTAACAGTATCTTTGACTGAAGCATTGCAGAGTGCAAACCCACTCACTTTACTTTCAAGAGAGGGGCCTTTAGGCACAGAATTTAAGAGGCAGTCATTTTATAGACAAAACTTTACTGTCATTGAACCTGTTGAATATGTTTTGAATAGAGAAAAAAGGTCTCATACTGTTGTTTATGTCCCCATTCTAACATTACTTTCTGAAATTCTCAAAAGAGATGAGGTACTGCATGAATTGAGGGTAAACAGAGCAGTTGAGCAGTCTGGGCAGTACAAGTCAAGTCTGGATGGTGACTACTTTAAAAGAAATCATATACTTTCACATGAAGATGTTGGTTTATGCATAACTTTGTACATTGACGATTTCGAAATCTGTAATCCCTTAGGCACATCCAGAAAAAAACACAAAGTCTGTGGTGTGTATTGGGTTCTAACCAATTTGCCAAGAAGATATAAGTCATCACTGTCATCAATCTACCTGGCTTTACTGTGCAAGACTGAACACGTCAAGATTTATGGGTATAATAGTGTTTTAGAGCCATTGATAAAAGACATTCAATGTCTAGAAACAGTTGGTGTATTTGTTGAGAAACTTGCTTGTAATGTAAAAGGGACCATTCTGTACGTGGCTGCAGACAACTTGGCTGCGCACTCTTTAGCTGACTTCCAAGAGTCCTTTAATGTGGACAAATTTTGTAGGTTTTGTCTGTGCAATCGTGAAGAAATACAGACTTGTGATGTCAGAAGTGGTAACTTTGTTTTACGAACACCAGATTTGTATGATGAAGCTGTAAACTTGTTGACCCAGAGTGAACTTGTGTCTGTTGATGGTGTGAAACGAGAATGTCCTCTGAACAGATTGACAGGTTTTCATGCATGCCAAGGTTTTCCACCTGATTTTTTACATGATGTGCTGGAAGGCATTGTACCCATAAAGCTAAGTCTGTGTCTTGCAGATTTTATTTCCAAGAACTATTTCACATTGGACGAGCTTAATAGTGAAATACAAGGCTTTCCTTTTAAGTTCTCTGACAAGACAAACCGGCCTCAGAAAATTCCATCAACTTTCAAGCGGAATCGGACTCTAGGTGGTAATGGACATGAAAACTGGAGTCTTGTGCGTTTCCTTCCTCTGATCATAGGTCACCGTGTTCCTGAAGGTGATCAGACATGGGAATTAGTCCTTGAGCTCAAAGACTTGGTGGAGTTATTGTCAACCCCGTGTTTCACTTCAGATTCACTTTGTTATTTACAAGCAAAAATATCGGACCACAGACAGCTGATGCAGACAGTTTTCCCGGAAAAAAAGTTGTGTCCCAAACATCATTTTATTGAACATTATCCATATCTCATTCAAAAGTTTGGACCTCCAACTGAGTGTTGGACCATCAGGTTTGAAGCCAAACATTCATTCTTCAAAAAGGTTGTACGGGATGCCAACAACTTTAAAAACATTTTGCTTACCCTGGCCTCAAGACATCAACTTATGTTGGCACATTATCTTGCAATGCCAAGCATTTTCAAGCCTGAGACTGAGACTTCCAAGGTGTGTGACATGAGCCTCGAAGTCTTGGATGCTGCTATCAGACAAGCCATCTTGAAGAGATTCAGTGACGTTGACACAGTCGGACTGACCCCTCACATCTTTCTAAATGGAACAAAGTATTCAAAGGGAATGATCCTCTCTGCTGGGAGTACAAGTGGATTACCGGACTTTGGAAAAATTTTGGAAATATGCATTGTGTTGGCTAGTCATGTTTGCTTCATTGTTGAACCTTTCACAGCATACTTTGTGGAGCATCTGCGGAGTTACCATCTTGTGAAGAAAAACCCTGCTGAGTGTCTGTTGGTGAAACCAGAGGATCTCAACGACTACGTGCCACTGGTGTCATACTTCATTCGGGGCTGCCTCCTGGTCACTCCAAAGACCTTCTTGTTGAAATAAACCTGCTGTAAGTAACTGGACACTCATTTCATGCCTTAACAACTTTGAAAAATGTCTATAATTGCAAAAGTTTTGACTGATACTGAAATTAAGATGATTTGTGGTAGAGATAATGATATTTACATTTGTCATTTTAAGCGAAAAATATTTTAAAAATTATGATGTGAGGAACTGTACCAAACAATGATAAGTCAGTAGAATATAAATTTTAGGCTGACATGATAATATTAAATGTAGTATTTTGACGGATTTTGTGTTCATCAAACATTGGATCGTCTATGATTTTAAAATTGGTCTAGGTCCCATTACAATTTTGATAAACGTTCCGTTGTTCAGCCTGGAACTTATACACATGCATACCCATATACAGTTAGTCTTTGTCTCTCACAGTGTTATATTTTAAAATTTGTCATAAGTTGTTCAGCCCTTTTGTACCTTCTGTTTATATTCATACGACAGAAAATGACTTAAGCAATGCTTTAGTCTGTCATTTGCGTCTGTCACTTTTGTTAAATATTTAAGTTATTTTAGTTATTTTCTCTGCTCCACATTGTTGCTGCTGATTAAATTAGCTGTTAAAATACTAATGATTACTTTTTACATTTTTTTCCCTGTAAGTTCATTGTTATATTAATTAATGAAAAAAATGTTTGATAAAATAACCATTAGATTAATTTAAAAAATTTAATAGCTGCCGCCCTCATATTTCATCAGTGCTGATTCCTTTAAAATAGTGTTAAAATCATGTCTCTTATTCACGTGAACCCTATATCTTGTTGGGACCACATATTAATGTGGCCAAAATCAACATTAAACGTGTCCTCACAAGAAAAAAAGAAGAATTCTAATCTGGCCAATGTTTTGCCTGCAGTCATTTGTGATTAAATAACTTTTAAGAATAAGAACAAGTGTGTGAGGGGGAGTGATCCAAATGGTTTGTACTGAATACTTAAAGTGTGCATTTTTCTCCATTGTCAGGTCAAAGTGGTGCACAATGCTGCTGCGTGTCATCGTGTCAGAAAATGAAATCAGACGTCTTTCAGTTGAAAATACCCCCTCAAGCATTGAGGAACTGTACCAGGTGTTACGAACCAACCTTGGTCTAAGAGGAGGATTCATTTTGCAGTTTGAGGATCCTGATTTCAATAATCAGTTGTGCAACCTAACTGACATCAAAGACCTTCCAGTGGACCGGGCAACTTTGAAAGTATTGTTCACAGCCGATGATACCTCAGATTCCACACTGGACACAGGCAGCCTCCCTTCCCTCAGCAGTGGGGATTCTGCTGACTGGCCTGACCCCTTCCCAATTCCACAGTTCTCACATGATGTGGAGCTGCAACTGAAGGAAGCAAATTGTCGATATGCAAAGGATGGATCTGTGATGGTGATTCCTAAAGGTTTGAAGACTGATATCCTTGACATACTTGCAGACAGTATGTCAAAGATTAGTGCTTATCCTGAGAGGCAGCACTATGAGAATGTAGCCAAAGCACTGGTGGAGAAGCATCCCTGTCTGCGAGAACCAGGGTCTGAGAAGGGATGGCAGTCATGGTTTCACAGCCTGAAATTTAAACTGGGAAACTACCGGCAAAAATTAAGTGCAGCAGGATGCCCGGAAGTGGTCATAAATAAACGAAAAGCAGGAGGCTCGATGGGACAAAGTGTCAAGAAGCCAAAGAAGGGTGAGGTGAACTACTGTCCCGATGCATCTGAAGGACAGAGTCTTGAGATCATGGAGGAAAAACGCAAGATAATGGAGGCTGAAATGCTGAAAAAAGATCCTGATCATCAGCTGCTAGAGGATCTGATGCTTGCTACGTTTCCCCAGCGTAGAAAAGAGATCATTGGAGATCAACCACACATCACAGAGCTCATTTCCAGATGGCCAGCTCTGTTCCATGAGAGACAGGTAATCACACGGCTGTGCATTACTTCCACAAAGAGATTTAATCATGTTATGTTAGACAATGTGGACTGTGTCCTGTTGAAAAATATGTTGATTATTTTCTGTCTGTCTCCTCAGATTAGGGCAGAATTCAAGAGAATCGTCACCGCAGACCTTCTGGAATCTTTTCTTGATGGACTTGACGACCTGGTCCCAAGACTGCTGGAGATTTACAAAGCAGCAACTAAGTATGGAAAGAAGCAGTCTCTCAAAGACATTTTGGACTGCCTTGTGAAAGACGTAAGTGGAAATATGGATGGATAGAAAATGAGGCACCGTTTATGTTTGTTAAAACATTGTCATCTTACTGCATGTCTCTTGTCATGTCTCATGTCTTGTAGGACACAAATGAGAGGAGAAGGACTGCTGCTCTGCTTGGTCTGCCACACTTCATAACGGGTGAAGATCCATCAAACATCATCAGGATGTGTGATGTAAGACCATAACAGTTTTAATGCAACTCTGTGTATGTGTGTTTGTTTACATTTTTTGTAATCTTTTTTTTAATTTTCTGTAATTTTTGTGTGGGCGTGGGGGGGTGGGGGGGCGAGCAAGGGTGGAGAGTGAAGGGATTGTAAAAACAGAAAATTTTTCCAGCACAGAAACAGTGAGATGTGGATCAGGCAAACAACAGAGAACATTTTGAACATGTTAAAGAGGTCCCACTTAAAAAAGCCAGTATCGATTTGTGTCCAACATCTTTGGGATATTTTCAGTGCTTTACTTTGCTGATCTTTGGTGTAATACGGTATACAGCAGACACAGCTGTATATTGATTCACATTGATTCTTTCAGGTGGGGGTTCTTTTACATGGCTAAAACATCTTTTGCTGTTTGCCTCATCCACAACACTTTATCGCCCTGCTTCTGTGCCGCACTGTGCTCTGGTTCTACAACCTGGGAGTGTACTGTGCGCTCTCTGTCAGGTATGACAGACTGAACAGAAGTACCGTATTGGCCTGAATATAAGACGACTCTGATTATAAGATGACCCTATTTTTCAAATATCATTTTGTGAAAATAGAAATATGTTGAAGACAATGAGGTTACTCATAGAACAACTTTCTACTGAACAATTATTGTAGGAAAACTCACAACAGAGAAAACATTTCATGTGATTTAAGATCAAGAAATATTACTGCAGTATTAAATTAAAAACTATATTCTCTTTCTCAAAATTTGAGGCTGTGACTCAGTGAATAAGCAACAATTAAGTCGCCTCAAAGGTTCAATAACTGCATTAATGATGTAAATAATTTTAGAACCATCAAATTCAAGTTCTGTTCAACTTCATGAGCATTAATAATTCAGTTTAATACATCTTGGCGGCTTGGCAGTTGTTTGAGTCTGCTGTGTGGAACCATCAGTTTAAAGTTGGCATCAAAACTTAGTCTCTGTTGTTTGCTCACTTGTCTAGCGTTCCAACTCCTTCGTTCCAGATGGTCACGTTCCTCCATTTTTCATCAGATCACTGTGACGCTTGAGTCACTTCCTGGTCACCAGTACTTTGGCTCCATCTAGTGGCGCTGATGTGTAACGACAATCTAGTCCTCAATTATGGTACAACCCCATTCTGGAGAATACAGTTTGTGGGGAAAAAACATGGTCCTATATTCGGGCCGATATGGTACATCATACAACCCCACTTCAAAAAAACTGAATTATCCTCTTAAAGTGTCAGGACAAATAGACATTAAACCTCACAATAGCATCAAGCAACTTGCAGTACATGCAACTTGGAGTAATGAGATCCTGTGTTTGCACACAAAAATGGTCATACATTATTATTTCTTCTTTTCAAGGCTCATATCGAGATTCTGGATGAAGCCATGAAGGATATGCAGCTCGGGATCCTCATAGGCTGTGAAGGTGGTGATCAAGGTGCCATTCCACACGCGATCTATGATGTGGCAGTCGTGGTTGAGGAGACCATTGTTCTTCACAACATTAAGGATGTGGCATATGGCTTTGCCATGCTTCTGGGTGTCATCTACTGTGTCAATCTGAGGTATCCAGACGCCATGAAGTATTCCTTTGAGTTTCTTCAGAGAGTGGTGATGAAGATCAAACCAGACCAGGCCTCGGCTCGAGTACATGGATTGAGAAACAGAATCCTGAGGTACAAAATGTAAGATCTGCGATGTTCTGTGTCTCATCTGGAAAGAGTTCCTGTAAAAATTTTGTTCACTGTTCTTTTAACAATCAGTATTGTACTGATGAATATGAAAAATGTAACTCTCAGGACTTTCATTTGAGATTGATTGCCAGAGAAAAGACACTTCATTTTGGTGGACTGATTGAGAAGTCTCAACCGTTATCTGCTTAGGCGGCAGACATTTGGCAGACTGTGTTATAAATGTTACATACAAAGTTTCAGCAGGCAGACATTTAGTATACTGTGTTTAATAAATGTGAAATACAAAGTTTCAGAAGGCAGACATTTAGCAGACTGTGTTATAAATGTTAAATACAAAGTTTCAGCAGCCTCAACATTGAAAGCACTGTTAATCCAATGTTGTATTTCAAACACATTCTTTAATGTGAAATGCATTGAAGCGAAGAAGCTGAGTTGAGACAAATGTGAAAATAAATGTTTTTGAACATGTGAGCTGTGTTCAGTGTAATCGTTTAGAAACAGGTGAACTTGCCATGATTAGTCAAGACAGGGGATGCAATTTGAAAATGTTAGTCGACTTAATTTGCAATTTTAAGTTCAATTGCTGCCTTAAAAACATGAGTTAACTTTACTTGAAAAGGCAATTGGTATGAATATAGTTAGTTTAACTTTGCGAGTTGAAAGGATATGTAATTGTATGTTACTTTGACAAAAGAAATCAAGTTGTCTTCAATGGATAATTTAAAGTTGGGAGTTGTTTCAACTCAGATTATAAAGTTCAAACAACTTATAATCATTAATTAAATAACTGGCATAACTGAATTATGTGAGTTGAAATAGCATAGAATTGTAAGTTTCCTTGACAAGAGAATGCAAGTTTTCTTGAATGGATAACATAATACAGTTAGTATTTTCAACTCAGACTATCAAGTTCAAATAATGCATTATTATTAACTGGGCAACTTCTATAACTTGCCTTCCGGAGTTAAAAGAAAGATTTTTTTGAAGTTGAGTTTACTTATGTTTTTAAGGCAGCAAATGAACTTAAGTTTTTAAGTTGAACCACCCTAATAATTTTTACAGTGTAGAGCAGCGCGTGAACACTAAATTTAGCTTTTTGCTTGGAAAAACAGCAGCAGAAATACTCACCTTGTTGCTGCAAGACGAGACGTGGTGCTACGGGTATGATCCAGAGACCAAACAGCAGTCGAGCCAGTGAAAACACCATGGATCCTCTCAGCCAAAGAAAGCGTGTCAAGTCCGCTCAGCCATTAAAACAATGCTGATCTGCTTTTTCGATGTCCAGGGTATCATCCACAGCGAGTTTGTCCGTCCAGGTCAGACTGTAAATCAGGACTACTAC